>NC_064821.1:220909628-221217376 GCF_024166365.1 Elephas maximus indicus | reverse complement strand
TCAGGTTTAGGGTTAGGATGAGGGATAGGGTTAGGGTTAGGGAAAGGGTTAGGGTTTCGTGTGAGGATTAGTGTTACGTTTACATTAAGCTGATGTTTTTGGGTGTTACAGTAAGGTTTAGGGTTAGAGTTAGGTTAGGTTTAGAGTTAGGGCTAGAGTATGGTGATAGTGCTTTAGGCTTAGGTTTAGGGTGGAATTTAGGTTAAGGATGAGGGTTAGGGTTGGGGTAGGTGTTTGGATTAATGTTAGGGTCAGGTTTAGGATTTGGTTTAGAGTTCAGGTTAGATTCAGGGTTAGGGTTAGATTTAGGTTTAGGGTTAGGTTTAGTGTCAGTATAGCTTAGGGTTAGGGTTTGAATGAAGTTAGGGTAGGTTTAGGGTTATGGTTAGGTTGAAATTTTGGTTAAGTGTGAGGGTTTGGTTTCGGGTTAGGGTTAGAGTTAGGGTTAGTGGTTAAGGTTAGGTTTAGGGTTAAGGTTAGGTTTAGGCTAAGCATTAGGGTTAGAGTTAGGGTTAGTGGTTAGTGTTTCAGTTAGGTTTAGGATAGGGTTATAATTAGGTTTAAGTTTAGGGTTACGGTAAGAGTTAGATTTACGTTTACAGTTAAGGTGAGGGTTTTGCGTAACTGTTACGGTTAGGGTTAGGGCTAGGTTTAGGGTGAGAGTTGGGTTAGGGGTTAGGTTTCAGTTAAGTTTATGGTAGGCTTAAAGTTAGGGTTAAGGTTAGGTTAGGGTTAGGGTCAGGGTTAGGATTAGAATTAGGTTTCGGGCGAGGGTTAGTGTCAGAGTTATTCTAAGGGTTAGGTTTAGGGTTACAGATGGGCCAAGGTTAAGGTTAGGGTTAGGTTTAGGGGTAGGATTAGGGTTAAAGTTAGGGTTAGCTTTAGGTTAGGGATAGGGTGAAGTAAAGTAGGGTGAGGGTTAGGGTTATGGCTAAGGTTTGGGTTCGTTTTCAGGTTAGTGTTAAGTTTATGTTTAGGGTTAGGGTTAAGTTTATGGGTTGTGTTTAGTTTTAGGGTTAGGGTTAGATTTTAGGTTAGGGTTAAGTTAAGTGTAACAGTTAGGGTTACGATTTGTGTTAGGCATTGTGGTTGGGGTGAGTGTTAGGTTTATGGTTAGGGTTGGTAGATTTAGGATTATGGTTATGGTAAGGTGTTAGGGTTTAGAGGTGTAGTTTAGGGTTAGGGTTTGGGTGAGGGTTTCGGTTAGGCATTGTGGTTCTGGTCATGGTTAAGTTTGGTTCAGTGTTAGGGTTAGGTTTATGATTAGGTTTCGGGTTAGTGTTAGAGTTAGGGTGAGGGATAGTGTTAAGGTTTAGCTTAGGTTTTGGTGTTATAGGTTAGGGTTTGCGTTAGGGTTAGTGTTATCTTTATGGCTTAGGGGTTTCAGGTTAGTGTTGTGGTTAGGGCTAGGGTTAGCATTAGGGTTAGGGTTGTGGGCTACGGTTAGGGGTTAGAGTGAAGGTTACGGTTAGTTTTACAGTTAGGGTGAGGGTTTAGGGTAAGTGTTATGATTAGGGTTAGAGTTCGAGTTAGGGTTATGTTTAGGGTTAGGGTTAGGTGTAGGGTAATATTTAGGTTTACGTCCAAGTTTAGGGTTAGAGTTAGTGCTGTATTTAGGGTCAGAGCTAGTGTTCTATTTAGGGTCAAGTTTAGAGTTAGGGTTAGGTTTAGGATTAGGATTATGTTTAGGGTTAGGGTTAGGTTCAGGGCTATCGTTAGGGTTAGGTTTAGGGTTTCAGATGGACTAGTGTTATGGTTAGAGTTAGGTTTAAGGTAATGGTTTTGCTTAGGTTTAGGTTAGGGCTAAGGTTAGGGTTAGGGTTTGGATGATGTTTAGGCGAGGGTGAGGGTTATTTTTATGGTTAGGGCTGGAGTTTGGGTTTGTGCTCATGTTACTTTTAAGGTTAGGTTTAGGGTTTGGATTAGGGTTAGGGGTTATGTTTAGGGTTAGATTTACGAACAGGGTTAGTATTAGTGTGAAGTTCAGGTTAAGTGGGAGGGTTAGGATAAGGGTTAGGATTAGGGTTAGAATTATAATGTTAGACATTAGGTTTAGGGTGTTAGGTTTAGGTTCATGGTTAGGCTAGTCTTAAGTTTAAGGTTAATGTTAGGGTTAGGATTAGATTAGGGTTACTCTTCGTGTTAGAGTTAGGGTTAGGGATAAGTTTAGGGATAGCATTAGGTTTAGGGTTGGGGACACGGTTAAGGTTTAGGGTGTGTGTTAGTGTTAGGTTTACCGTTAAGGAGAGGGTTTAGGTTAATTGTTATGGTTAGGGTTAGAGTTAGAGTTAGGGTTAGGGTTAGGGTGAAGTTTCAGTTAATAGTGAGTGTTAGGGTTAAGGTTAGAGTTAGGGTTAAGGTTAGTGTCAGGGTTAGGTTTAGGGTTAGGGTTACGGTAGGGGAAGGTTACTGTGATGGCTAGGTTTTCGGGAAAGGGTAGTGCTGGGTTAGGGTTAGGGTTACGTTTAGAGTTATTGTTAGGCTTAAATTTAGGGTTAGGGTAGAGTTAATGTTAGGGTTAATTTTAGGGTTAGGGTAAGGGTTAGGTTTAGTTCAGGGATAGGGCTAGGATTAGGGATAGGGTTAGGATTGGGGGATGGGTTAGGGATTCGTGTGAGGGTTAGTGTCAGGTTTAGAGTTAAGCTGATGTTTTAGTTTGTTACAGTTAGGGTTAGAGTTAGAGTTAGGGTTAGGATTAGGTTTATGCTTAGGATTAGGGTTAGGGTCAGGGTTAGGTGGAGATTTAGTGTCATGTTTAGGTTGTTTTTTTAGTTTTAGGGTTAGGCTTAGTGTGAAGTTTATTTTAATTATGAGGTTTAGGGTTAGGGGTTAGGGTTAGGTTATGTTTAGTTTTAGGTTTGGGGTTAGTGTTAGCGTTAGGGTTAGTTTTAGTTTTGGTTAGGGTTTGAATGAATTTAAGGTAGGTTTAGCGTTATTGTTAGGGTGAAATTTTGGTTAAGGGTGAGGGTTTGTTTTAGGTTTAGGGTTAGGGTTAGAGTTCGGGTGAGTGTTTAGGTTTAGGTTTAAGGTTAAGTTTAGGTTTAGGCTAATGATTAGGTTTAGAGTTAGGGTTAGGGGTTATTGATTCGGTAAGGTTTAGGGTAGGGTTCTGTTTAGGGTTAAGAATAGTGTTAGGGTAAGAGTTAGAGTTCCATTTACAGTTGAGTGTTTTGGGTGTTACTGTTAGGGTTAGGGCTAGGGTTACAGTTAGAGTTAGGGTTAGAGGTTAGGGTTAGGTGTAAGTTTATGGTAGCCTTAATGTTAGGTTAAGGTTAGGTTAGGGTTAGGGTCAGGGTTAGGATTAGGTTTAGGGTGAGGGTTAGGGTCAGAGATATTGTAAGGGTTAGGTTTAGGGTTACAAGTGGGCCATGGTTAAGGTTAGGGTTAGGTTTAGGGTTAAAGTTAGGGTTAGCTTTAGGTTAGGGATAGGATGAAGTTTAAGATAGGGTGAGGGTTAGGGTTATGGCTAAGGTTTGGGTTAGTTTTCGGGTTAGTGTTAAGGTTATGTTTAGGGTTAGGTTTAAGTTTATGGGTTGTGTTTAGTTTTAGGGTTAGGGTTAGATTTTAGGTTAGGGTTAAGTTTAGTGTAAACAGCTAAGGTTACGGTTTGTGTTAGGCATTGTGGTTGGGGTGAGGTTTAGGTTTAGGGTTAGGGTTGTGTATGCTTAGGATTATGGTTATGGTAAGGTGTTAGGGGTTAGAAGTGTAGTTTAGGGTTAGGGGTGGGTGAGGGTTCTGGTAAAGCATTGTGGTTCTGACCATGGTTAGGTTTGGTTTAGGGTTACGGTTAGGTTTATGATTAGGTTTCAGGTTAGTGTTCGAGTTAGAGTTAAGGTTTGGGTTAGGCTTTGGTGTTAGGGGTTAGGGTTTGGGTTATGGTTAGGTGTAGGGCAATATTTAGGTTTAGGTGCCGGTTTAGTGTTAGAGTCAGTGTTCAATTTAGGGTCAAGGTTAGATTTAGGGTTAGGGTTAGGTTTAGGTCTAGGGTTAGGATTAGGTTTAGGGTTAGGTTCAGGGCTATTGTAAGGGTTAGGTTTAGGGTTACATTTGGACTAGCATTATGGTTAGAGTTATGTTCAAGGATAGGGTTTGGGTTAGGTTTAGGTTTAAGGTTAGGGTTTGGATGAAGTTTAGGATAGGGTGAGGGTTATTTTTATGGTTTGGGCTAAAGTTTGGTTTTGTGTTCAGCTTAGTGTTAAGGTTAGGTTTAGGGTTCGGTTTTGGGTTAGGGGTTATGTTTAGGGTTTGGGTTACGCTTTGGTTTAGGGTTAGTGTGAAGTTTAGGTTAAGGGTGAGGGTTAGGATAAAGGTTAGGATTAGGTTTATGGTAAGGTGTTAGTGGTTAGAGGTGTAGTTTAGGGTTAGGGTTTGGGTGAGGGTTCCGGTTAGGAATTGTGGTTCTGGTCATGGTTGGGTTTGGTTTAGGTTTATGATTAGGTTTCGGGTTAGTGTTAGAGTTAGGGTGAGAGTTAGGGTTAAGGTTTGGATTAGGCTTTGGTGTTAGGGGTTAGGGTTTGTGTTAGAGTTAGGGTTATCGTTAGGGTTCAGGGGTTTCACGTTAGTTTTAGGGTTAAGGTTAGGGATTGCATTAGGGTTAGGTTTGGGGATACGGTTAGGTGTTAGGGTGAGGGTTACGGTTAATTTTACAGTTAGAGTGTCGGTTTAGGATAAGTGTTATGATTAGGGTTAGAGTTGGAGTTATTTTTAGGTTTAGGGTTAGGTGTAGGGGAAGATTTAG
Organism: Elephas maximus indicus; assembly: GCF_024166365.1. Lineage (NCBI taxonomy): Eukaryota > Metazoa > Chordata > Mammalia > Proboscidea > Elephantidae > Elephas > Elephas maximus. The sequence continues at coordinate 221,212,638 of NC_064821.1, read as the reverse complement.
GTTTAGGTCCAGGTTTTGGGTTAGAGTTAGTGTTCTCTTTAGGGTCAAGGGTGCAGTTAGGGTTAGGTTAGGATTAGGTCTAGGGCTAGGATTAGGTTTAGGGTTAATTTCAGGGCTATTGTAAGGGTTAGGTTTAGGGTTACAGATGGACTAGCGCTATGGTTAGAGGTAGGTTTAAGGTTAGGGTTTGGGTTAGGTTTAGGTTTAAGGTAGTGTTAGAGTTTGGATGAAGTTTAGGATAGGGTGAGGGTTATTTTTATGGTTAGGGCTAGAGTTTGGGTTTGTGTTCAGGTTAGCTTTAAGGCTAGGGTTCAGGTTAGGGTTAGGGGTTATGTTTAGGGTTAGGGGTTATGTTTAGGGTTAGGGTTATGTTTTGGTTTAGGGTTAGTGTGAAGTTTAGGTTAAGGGTGAGGGTTAGGATAAGAGTTAGAATTAGGGTTAGGATTATAGTTAGTGTTAGAGGTTAGATTTAGGATGCTAACGTTAGGTTTATGGTTAGGGTTGGGTTCATGTTAGAGTTAGGGTTAGATTAGGTTTAATGCTCGTGTTTGGGTTAGGGATAGGGTTAGGGATAGCATTAGGTTTAGGGTTGGGGATACGGTTAGGGGTTAGGGTGAGGGTTGTGGTTAGGGTGTGGGTTAGGGTTAGGTTTACAGTTAAGGTGAGGGTTTAGGGTAAGTGTTATATTTAGGGTTCGAGTTAGAGTTTGGGTTAGGTTTAGGGTGAAGTTTCAGTTAATAGTCAGGGTCAGGGTAAGGGTTAGGGTTAAGATTACAGTTAGGGTTAAGTTTAGTGTTAGGGTTAGGGTTAGTGTAGGGGTAAGGTTAGGGGTAAGGTTAGGTTTACGGTAAAGGGTAGGGCTAGGTTAGGGTTAGGTTTAGAGTTAGAGCTAGTACTAGGGTTTAGGGTAAGAGGTAGGTTCAGGTTTAGAGTTTTTGTTAGTTTTAGGGTGGAGTTAAGGTTAAGCTTAGCGTTAGGGTAAGTGTTAGGTTTAGGTCAGGGTTAAGGTTAGGATTAGGGATAGGGTTAGGGTTAGGGAAAGGGTTAGGTGTTCGTGGGAGGGTTAGTGTTAGGTTTACACTTAAGCTGATGTTTTACAGTGTTACGGTTAGGTCAGGGTTGTAGTTAGGGTTAGGATGAGGTTTAGGTTTAGGGCTATATTTAGGGGATAGTTTAGGGTTTTAGGGTTAAGGTTAGGCTTAGGTTTATCTTGAAATTTATGTTAAGGATGAGGGTTAGGGTTAGCGTTAGGGTTAGGTGTTTGGGTTAAGGTTAGGGTTAGGTTTAGGGTTTGGGTTAGGGTTAGGTGTTTCGTTTAATGTTAGGGTCAGGTTTAGGGTAAGGGTTAGGGTTCGGTTTAGGATCAGGCTTAGGGTTCGGATTAGAATTAGGGTTAGTGGTTAGGGTTAGGCTTAGGGTTAAGGTTAGGTTTAGGCTAAACATCAGGATTTGATTCCGAGTTAGGTGTTAGTGTTTCGGTTAGGTTTAGGGTAGGGTTATATTTAGGGTTAGGTTAAGAGTTAGATTTATGTTTACAGTTAAGGTGAGGGTTTTGGGTAAGTGTTACATTTAGGGTTAGGGTTAGGTTTAGGGCTAGGGCTAGGGTTAGGTTTACATTTCAGGTTACAGGTTAGGGTTAGGTTCAAGTTTATGGTAGGGTAAAGTTACGGTTAAGGTTTGGTTAGGGTTAGGGTCAGGGTTAGGATTAGGATTAGGTTTAGGGTGAGGGTTAGGGTCAGAGTTATTGTAAGGGTTAGGTTTGGGGTTACAGGTGGGTCAAGGTTAAGGTTACGGTCAGGGTTAAAGTTAGGGTGTGCTTTAGATTAGGGATAGGGTGAAGTTTAAGATAGGGTGAGGGTTAGGGTTATGGCTAAGGTTTGCTTGAGTTTTCAGGTTAGTGTTAAGGTTATGTTTAGGGTTAGAAATAACTTTATGGGTTCTGTTTACTTTTAGGGTTGGGGTAGATTTTAGGTTAGGGTTAAGTTCAGTGTTACGGTTAGGGTTAGGTTTACGGTTTGTGTTAGGCATTGTGGTTGGTGTGAGGATTAGGTTTAGGATTCGGGTTGGGTAGGGTTAGGATTATGGTTATGGTAAGGTGTTAGGGATTAGAGGAGTAGTTTTGGGTTAGGGCTTGGGTGAGGGTTCCGGTTAGGCATTGTGGTTCTGGTCATGGTTAGGTTTGGTTTAGGGTTAGGGTTAGTTTTATGATTAGGTTTAGGGTTAGTGTTAGAGTTAGGGTTAGGCTTTGGTGCTAGGGGTTAGGTTTTGGGTTAGGGTTATCGTTAGGGCTTAGGTTTTCAGGTGAGTGTTAGGGTTAGGGTTAGGGATAGCATTAGGGTTAGCTTTTGGGGGTACGGTTAGGGGTTAGGTGAGGGTTACAGTTAGTATTGCAGTTAAGGTTAGGTTTTAGGGCAAGTGTTAGGATTAGGGTTAGAGTTAGAGTTAGGGTTAGGTGCAGGGTTAGGTGCAGGGTAAGTTTTAGGTTTAAGTCCTGGTTTAGGGTTAGAGTTAGTGTTCTATTTAGGGTCAAGTTTAGAGTTCGGGTTAGGTTTAGGATTAGGTCTATTGTTGGGCTTAGGATTAGGGTTAGGTTCAGAGCTATTGTAAGGCTTAGGTTTAAGGTTACAGATGGACTAGCTTTACGGTTACAGTTAGGTTTAAGGTTAGGGTTTGGGCTAGGTTTACGTTTACGGTTATGGTTAGGGTTAGGATTTGGTTGAAGTTTAGCATAGGCTGAGGGTTACTTTTAGGGTTAGGGCTAGAGTTTGGGTTTGTGTTCAGGTTAGTGTTATGGTTAGATTTAGGGTCCAGTTTAGGTTTAGGGGTTATGCTTAGTGTTAGGGTTAGATTTAGGTTTAGGGTGAGTGTGAAGTTTAGGTTAAGGGTGAGAGTTAGGGTTAGGGTTAGGATTAGGGTTAGTGTTAGACGTTAGGTTTAGGGTGCTAGTTTTAGGTTTATGGTTAGGGTAGGTTTAAGTTTAGGGTTAATGTTAGGGTTAGTGTTAGATTAGGGTTACTGTTCGTGTTAGGGGTACAGTTAGGGTTAGGGATAGCATTAGGTTTAGGGTTAGGAATATACTTAGGGGTTAGGGTGAGGGTTGGGGATATGGTGAGGGTTAGGTTTAGGTTTACAGTTAAGGTGAGGGTTTAGGGTAATTGTTATGGTTAGGGTTAGAGTTAGGGTCATGGTGAAGTTTCAGGTAATAGTGGGGTTCAGGGTTAATGTTAGATTTAGGGTTAAGGTTAGTGTTAGGGTTAGGTTTAGGTTAGGGTTAAGGTAGCGGTCAGGTTAGGGTTAAGACTATGTTTACGGTATAGTGTAAGGCTAGGTTAGGATTAGGTTTAGAGTTAGTGCTAGGGTTTAGGGTTAGGGTTAAGGTCAGGTTTAGAGTTATTGTTAGGTTTACGGTTAAGGTTAGGGTAGAGTTAAGGTTAAGGTTAAGTTTAAGGTTAAGGTAAGAGTTATGTTTACGTCAGGTTTAGGGTTAGGATGAGGGATAGGGTTAGGGAAATGGTTAGGGTTTCGTGTGAGGATTAGTGTTATGTTTATATTAAGCTGATGTTTTTGGGTGTTACAGTAAGGTTTAGGGTTAGAGTTAGGTTAGGTTTAGAGTTAGGGCTAGAGTATGGTGACAGTGCTTTAGGCTTAGGTTTAGGGTGAAATTTAGGTTAAGGATGAGGGTTAGGGTTGGGGTAGGTGTTTGGATTAATGTTAGGGTCAGGTTTAGGGTTTGCGTTTAGAGTTCAGGTTAGATTCAGGGTTAGGGTTAGATTTAGGTTTAGGGTTAGGGTTAGGTTTAGTGTCAGTTTAGCTTAGGGTTAGGGTTTGAATGAAGTTAGGGTAGGTTTAGGGTTATGGTTAGGTTGAAATTTTGGTTAAGTGTGAGGGTTTGGTTTCGGGTTAGGGTTAGAGTTAGGGTTAGTGGTTAAGGTTAGGTTTAGGCTAAGCATTAGGGTTAGAGTTAGGGTTAGTGTTTAGTGTTTCAGTTAGGTTTAGGATAGGGTTATAATTAGGGTTAAGTTTAGGGTTACGGTAAGAGTTAGATTTACGTTTATAGTTAAGGTGAGGGTTTTGCGTAACTGTTACGGTTAGGGTTAGGGCTAGGTTTAGGGTGAGAGTTGGGTTAGGGGTTAGGTTTCGGTTAAGTTTATGGTAGGCTTAAAGTTAGGGTTAAGGTTAGGTTAGGGTTAGGGTCAGGGTTAGGATTAGAATTAGGTTTCGGGCGAGGGTTAGTGTCAGAGTTATTATAAGGGTTAGGTTTAGGGTTACAGATGGGCGAAGGTTAAGGTTAAGGTGAGGTTTAGGGGTAGGATTAGGGTTAAAGTTAGGGTTAGCTTTAGGTTAGGGATAGGGTGAAGTAAAGCAGGGTGAGGGTTAGGGTTATGGCTAAGGTTTGGGTTCGTTTTCAGGTTAGTGTTAAGTTTATGTTTAGGGTTAGGGTTAAGTTTATGGGTTCTGTTTAGTTTTAGGGTTAGGGTTAGATTTTAGTTTAGGGTTAAGTGTAACAGTTAGGGTTATGATTTGTGTTAGGCATTGTGGTTGGGGTGAGTGTTAGGTTTATGGTTAGGGTTGGGTAGAGTTAGGATTATGGTTATGGTAAGGTGTTAGTGTGTAGAGGTGTAGTTTAGGGTTAGGGTTTGGGTGAGGGTTTCGGTTAGGCATTGTGGTTCTGGTCATGGTTAAGTTTGGTTCAGTGTTAGGGTTAGGTTTATGATTAGGTTTCGGATTAGTGTTAGAGTTAGGGTGAGGGATAGTGTTAAGGTTTAGGTTAGGTTTTGGTGTTATATTTTAGGGTTTGCGTTAGGGTTTGCGTTAGAAAGAAAAGAGAATAACAAGAGGCCTTTTCTCCCCGGCTGCTCTGCCAAGCCCTTCCAGCTAAAACTATGTCGTTGCTCCTCTGGAAGGATCCCTGCACCGTGATGTAGTTTTTTAGAAGAAGCCTTGCGTTTCCAAGAGCAAATGAGGAATTCGTTGCAGAAAAGAGGACGGAAAGAAAGTTTCTCTTCTTCTGCCTGCTTTGGTCAGAGGACTGGATGAAGTCAGGGAGTTCTCCCTTTCACTGATAAACGTGCAGCCTGCTGTTGCCTGGGCGCTCTCTTCTTTGCAAAAGAGTCTGCAGTTCCACGCTTTGAACCGTGGAAAGGCGCCGGGCTCTCCTAAGATTTCCCCCGGCGCTTCGTTTGCCCTGGGCCAAAGCGAGCCTTCACATTAGCTGAACGCTAACACTGCATACTCGTTCCACTTCCAGAACAGGGCTACCGCGAGGCAGTTCTCCGGGGGAAAACGGCCCTTCGCGAAGGGCAGATCTGTCAAGCTCATTGCGGGAAAGCGAAAGCAAAGGACGCTTTTCTCCCTCTAACTGCTTTCGTCAGAGGAACGGGGGAAGTCACAGTGTTCTTTCTCTCACTGAGATACACACAATCTGACGTTGCCTCTTTGCTCCGTTGCTGGCGAAGAACTGAAACGGACATACATTCCTGTGGGGAAACACAGGGCTTTGCTAGGATTTCTCTAGGCAGTGTGATTTCCCTGGGCCTCACTGTAGCAACACTATCTCGGCAGGGCAACACTGCATGGGATTTCCTCTGCCAGGAGAGAGCTGCTGCTTTGTAGTTTGTGCTGGGAAACCTTGCTTTGGCAAGTGCCAATTGACCGCATTCGGGCAGAAAGAAAAGAGAACAGCAAGAGGCCTTTTCTCCCCGGCTGCTCTGCCAAGCCCTTCCAGCTAAAACTATGTCGTTGCTCCTCTGGAAGGATCCCTGCACCGTGACGTAGTTTTTTAGAAGAAGCCTTGCGTTTCCAAGAGCAAATGAGGAATTCGTTGCAGAAAAGAGGACGGAAAGAAAGTTTCTCTTCTTCTGCCTGCTTTGGTCAGAGGACTGGATGAAGTCAGGGAGTTCTCCCTTTCACTGATAAACGTGCAGGCTGCTGTTGCCTGGGCGCTCTCTTCTTTGCAAAAGAGTCTGCAGTTCCACGCTTTGAACCGTGGAAAGGCGCCGGGCTCTGCTAAGATTTCCCCCGGCGCTTCCTTTGCCCTGGGCCAAAGCGAGCCTTCACAATAGCTGAACGTTAACACTGCATACTCGTTCCACTTCCAGAACAGGGCTACCACGAGGCAGTTCTCCGGGGGAAAACGGCCCTTCGCGAAGGGCAGATCTGTCCAGCTCATTGCGGGAAAGCGAAAGCAAAGGACGCTTTTCTCCCTCCAACCGCTTTCGTCAGAGGAACGGGGGAAGTCACAGTGTTCTTTCTCTCACTGAGATACACACAATGTGACGTTGCCTCTGAGCTCCGTTGCTGGCAAAGAACTGAAACGGACATACATTCCTGTGGGGAAACACAGGGCTTTGCTAGGATTTCTCTAGGCAGTGTGTTTTCCCTGGGCCTCACTGTAGCAACACTATCTCACCAGGGCAACACTGCATGGGATTTCCTCTGCCAGAAGAGAGCTGCTGCTTTGTAGTTTGTGCTGGGAAACCTTGCTTTGGCAAGTGCCAATTGACCGCAGTGAGGCAGAAAGAAAAGAGAATAGCAAGAGGCCTTTTCTCCCCGGCTGCTCTGCCAAGTCCTTTCAGCTAAAACTATGTCGTTGCTCCTCTGGAAGGATCCCTGCACCGTGACGTAGTTTTTCAGAAGAAGCCTTGCGTTTGCAAGAGCAAATGAGGAATTCGTTGCAGGAAAGAGGAAGGAAAGAAAGTTTCTCTCCTTCTGCCTGCTTTGCTCAGAGGACTGGATGAAGTCAGGGAGTTCTCCCTTTCACTGAGAAATTGCAGGCTGCTGTTGCCTGGGCGCTCTCTTCTTTGCAAAAGAGTCTGCAGTTCCACGCTTTGAACCGTGGAAAGGCGCCGGGCTCTCCTAAGATTTCCCCCGGCGCTTCGTTTGCCCTGGGCCAAAGCGAGCCTTCACATTAGCTGAACGCTAACACTGCATACTCGTTCCACTTCCAGAACAGGGCTACCGCGAGGCAGTTCTCCGGGGGAAAACGGCCCTTCGAGAAGGGCAGATCTGTCGAGCTCATTGCGGGAAAGCGAAAGCAAAGGACGGTATTCTCCCTCTAACTGCTTTCGTCAGAGGAAATGGGGAAGTCACATTGTTCTTTCTCTCACTGAGATACACAAAATCTGATGTTGCCTCTGAGGTGCATTGCTGGCAAAGAAGTGAAATGGACATACATTCCTGTGGGGAAACACAGGGGTTTGCTAGGATTTCTCTAGGCAGTGTGTTTTAAACTCCTAACAACAAAAAACACTAACCCCCTAACAACAACCAACATTAACCCCCTAACAACAAACAACTCTAACCCCCTAACAACAAACAATCCTAACCACCTAACAACAAACAACACTCACCCCCAAAAAACAAATTACCCTAAAACCCTAAAAACAAACAACAGTAAGCCCCTAACAACAAATAGTACTAAGCGACTAACAACAAAAACACAACCCACTAACAACAGCCAACACTAACCCCCTAACAACAAACAGCACTAACACCCGAACAACACCACTAAACCGCAACAAGAAACAACCCTAAACCCATAACAACAAGCAACACTAACCCCCTAACAAAAAACAACATTAACACCCTAACAACAAACATCCCTAACCCCCTAACAGCAAACAACGCTAACCCCCGAAAAACAAACAACACGAAGCCCCAACAACAAACAACTCTTACCCCCTAACAACAAACAACCCTAACCCCCTAACAACGAACAAAACTAACCCCGTAACAACCAACAACAGTAACCCCCTAACCACAAACAAAACTAACACCCTAACAACAAGGAACACTAACCTCCTAATAAGAAACTACCCTAACCCCGTAACAACAAACAAGACTACCCCCCTAACAACGAACAACACTAAACCCCTAACAAGAAACTAACCTAACCCCGTTACAACAAACAACACTAAGCTCCTAACAACAAACAACCTTAACCCCCTAACAACAAAAAACCCTAAACCCCTAACAACAATCCTAACCCCCTAACAACCAACGAAACTAACCCACTAACCACAAACAACACTAACATCCTAACCACAAACAACACTAACCCCGCAAGAAGAAACAACACTAACCCCCTAACAACAAACAACACTAACACCCTAACAACAATAACCACTAAACCCCAACAAGAAACAACCCTAAACCCCTAAATACAAACAACACTAACCCCCTAACAACAAACAACACTAACAGCGTAACAACAAAAAGCACTAAACCCCAACAAGAAACAACCCGAAACCCCTAAATACAAACAACAGTAACCCCCTGACAACAACCCTAACCCCCTAACAACAAACAACCCTAACCCCGAACAACAAAGAACTTTAACCCACTAACAGCAAACAACCCTAACCCCCTAACAACAAAGAACCCTAACTCTCTAAGAAGAAACAACACTAACCCCTTACCAACAAAAAACTCTGAACCCCTAACAACCAACAACACTAACCCACTAACAACAATCAACCCTAAACCCCTAACAACAAACAACTCTAACCCCCTAACAACCAACACTAACCCCCTAACAACAGTCCTAACCACCTAACAACAAACACTAAACCCCTAAAAAGAAACAACAATAAACCCCTGAAAACAAACAACACTCATCCCCGAAGAACAAACAACACTAACCCTCTAACAACAAACACTAACCTCTAAGAACAAAAACACTAACCCTCTAACAACAAACAACACTAACCCCCTAAAAACAAACAACCCTAAAACCCTAAAAACAAACAACACTGAACCCCTTAGAACAAACAACACTAAGCCGCTAACAACAACCAGCACTAACAGACTAACAACAAAAAACACTGACACGCTAACAACAACCAACACTAACCCCCTAACCACAAACAATCCTAACCCCCTAAAAACAAACAACACTAACCCCCTAAAAACAAACAACCCTAAAACCCTAAATACAAATAACACTGAACCCCTAAAAACAAACAACACTAAGCCAATAACAACAAACAGCACTAGCCCACTAACAACAAAAAACACTAACCCGCTAACAACATCCAACAGTAATGCCCTAACCACAAACAACACTAACCTCCTAACAACAAACAATCCTAACCCCTTAACAAGAAACAACACTCACCCCTAAAAACAAACAACCCTAAAACTTAAAAGCAAACAACACTGAACCCCTAAAAACAAACAACACTAAGCCCCTAACAACAAACAACACTAACACCCTAACAACAAACACCACTAAACCCCAACAAGAAACAACCCTAAACCCCTAACAACAAACAACACTAACCCCCTAACAAGAAACAACACTAACCCCCTAACAACAAACAACACTAACCCCCTAATAACAAACAACACTAACACCCTAACAACAAACAACACTAACCCCCTAACAAGAAAAAACACTAAAAACCTAACAACAAACAACACTAACACCTTAACAACAAACACCACTAAACCCCAACAAGAAACAACCCTAAACCCCTAACAACAAACAACACTAACCCCCTAACAACAAACAACACTAACCCCCTAACAACAAACAACCCTCACACCCTAACAACAACCAACCCTAACCCCCTAAGAACAAACAACACTAACCCCCTAAGAACAAACAACACTAACCCCCAACAACGAACAATACTAACCCCCTAACAACAAACAACACTAACACCCTAACAACAACCAACCCTAACCCCCTAAGAACAAACAACACTAACCCCCTAAGAACAAACAACACTAACCCCCAACAACGAACAATACTAACCCCCTAACAACACAAAACCTAACCCCTTATCAACAAACAACCCTAACCCACTAACAAAAAACAAACCTAACACCCTAACAACAAACAACACTAACCCCCTAACAACAAACAACCCTAAACCCCTAACATCAAAGAACACTAACACCCTAACAACAAACAACCCTAACCCCCAACAACAAACAACCCTAACCCCCAACAACAAATAACACTAACACCCAAACAACAAAAAACCCTAACCCCTAAAAACCAAAAACACTAACCCACTAACAACAAACAAACCTAACCCACTAACAACAAACAACCCTAACACCCTAACAAAAACAACACTAACCCCCTAACAACAAACAACCCTAAACCCCTAACATCAAACAACACTAACCCCCTAACAACAAACAACACTAACCCTCTAACAACAAACAACACTAACCCCCTAACAACAGTCCTAAAGAGCTAACAACAAACAACGCTAACCCCATAAAAAGAAACAACAATAAACCCGTAAAAACAAACAACACTCATCACCTAAGAACAAACAACACTAACCCTCTAACAACAAACAACACTAACCCCTAAGAACAAAAACACTAACCCCCTAACAACAAACAATCCTAACCCCCGAACAACCAACAACACTAACCCCCTAACCACAATAAACACTAACGCCCTAACAACAAAAACCACTAAACCCCAACAAGAAACAACCCAAAACTCTAACACCAAACAACACTAACCCCCTAACAACAAACAACCCTAACCAAACAACAAACAAAAATAACCCACTAACAACAAACAACACTAACACCCCAACAACAAACAACCCTAACCCCCTAACAACAAACAGCACTAACACCCTAACAACAAACCCTAACCCCCTAACAACAAACAACCCTAAACCCCTAACATCAAAGAACACTAACACCCTAACAACAAACAACCCTAAACCCAAAAACCAAAAACACTAACCCACTAACAACAAACAATCCTAACCAACTAACAACAAACAACCCTAACACCCTAACAACAAACAACACTAACCCCCTAACAACAAACAACCCTAAACCCCTAACATCAAACAACACTAACCCCCTAACAACACAAAACACTAACACCCTAACAACAAACGACACTAATACCCTAACAACAAACAACCCTAACTCCCTAACAACAAACAACACTAACACCCTAACAACAAACAACCCTAACCCCCTAACAACAAACACTAACCCCCAAACAACAAACAACCCTAACCCCTAAAAACCAAAACCACTAACCCACTATCAACAAAGAACCCTAACCCCCAAACAACAAACAACCCTAACCCCCTAACAACAAACAATCCTAACCCCCGAACAACAAACACTAACCCCCAAACAACAAACAACCCTAACCCCTAAAAACCAAAACCACTAACCCACTAACAACAAAGAACCCTAACCCCCAAACAACAAACAACCCTAACCCCCTAACAACAAACAATCCTAACCCCCGAACAACCAACAACACTAACCCCCTAACCACAATAAACACTAACACCCTAACAACAAAAACCACTAAACGCCAACAAGAAACAACCCTAAACCCCTAACAACAAACAACACTAACCCCCTAACAACAAAAAACCCTAACCAAACAACAAAAAACACTAACCCACTAACTACAAACAACACTAACACCCTAACAACAAAAAACCCTAACCCCCTAACAACAAACAACACTAACACCCTAACAACAAACAACCCTAACCCCCTGACAGCAAACAATACTAACCCCCTAACAACAAACAACCCTAAACCCCTAACATCAAAGAACACTAACACCTTAACAACAAACAACCCTAACCCCCAACAACAAACACTAACCCCCAAACAACAAACAACACTAACCCCTAAAAACCAAAAACACTAACCCACTAACAACAAACAACACTAACACCCTAACAACAAACAACCCTAACTCCCTAACAACAAACAACACTAACACCCTAACAACAAACAACCCTAACCCCCTAAAAACAAACAACACTAACCCCCTAACAACAAAGAACCCTAAACCCCTAACATCAAACAACACTAACCCCCTAACAACATTAAACACTAACACCCTAACAACAAACAACACTAACACCCTAACAACAAAAACCACTAAACCCCAACAAGAAACAACCCTAAACCCCTAACAACAAACACTAACCCCCAACAACAAACAACACTAAACCCCTAACAAGAAACTACCCTAACCCCGTAACAACAAACAACACTAACCCCGTAACAACAAACAATACTAACCCCCAAACAACAAACAACCCTAAACCCCAAACAACAAACAACCCTAACCCCCTAACAACAAACAATCCTAACCTCCGAAGAACCAACAACACTAACCCCCTAACCACAATAAACACTAACACCCTAACAACAAAAACCACTAAACCCCAACAAGAAACAACCCTAAACCCCTAAAAACAAACAACACTAGCCCCCTAACAACAAACAAGCTACCCAAACAACAAGCAACCCTAACCCACTAACAACAAACAACACTAACATCCTAACAACAAACAACCCTAACCCCCTAACAACAAACAACACTAACACCCTAACAAGAAACAACCCTAACCCCCTAACAACAAACAACACTACCCCCTAACAACAAACAACCCTAAACCACTAACATCAAAGAACACTAACACCTTAACAACAAACAACCCTAACCCCCTAACAACAAACACTAACCCCCAAACAACAAACAATCCTAATCCCTAAAATCCAAAAACACTAACCCTCTAACAACAAACAACCCTAACCCACTAACAGCAAACAACCCTAACCCCCTAACAACAAAAAACCCTAAACCCCTAACATCAAACAACACTAACCCCCTAACAACACAAAACACTAACACCCTAACAACAAACAACACTAACACCCTAAAACCAAACAACCCTAACCCCTAAGAACAAACAACACTAACCCCCTGCAACAAACAATACTAACCCCCTAACAACACAAAACCTAACCCCTTATCAACAAACAACCCTAACCCACTAACAACAAACAACCCTAACACCCTAACAACAAACAACACTAACCCCTAACAACAAACACTAACCCCCAAACAACAAACAACCCTAAGCCCTAAAAACCAAAAACACTAACCCACTAACAAACAACCCTAACCCACTGACAACAAACAACCCTAACCCCCTAACAACAAACAACCCTAAACCCCTAACATCAAACAACACTAACCCCCTAACAAAACAAAACACTAACACCCTAACAACAAACAACACTAAACCCCTAAGAAGAAACTACCCTAACCCCGTAACAACAAACAACACTAACCCCGTAACAACAAACAACCCTAACCCCCAAACAACGAACAACCCTAACCCCCTAACAACAAACAATCCTAACCCCCGAACAACCAACAACACTAACCCCCTAACCACAATAAACACTAACGCCCTAACAACAAAAACCACTAAACCCCAACAAGAAACAACCCAAAACCCTAACAACAAACAACACTAACCCCCTAACAACAAACAACCCTAAGCAAACAACAAACAAAAATAACCCACTGACAACAAACAACACTAACACCCCAACAACAAACAACCCTAACCCCCTAACAACAAACAGCACTAACACCCTAACAACAAACCCTAACCCCCTAACAACAAACAACCCTAAACCCCTATCATCAAAGAACACTAACACCCTAACAACAAACAACCCTAAACCCAAAAACCAAAAACACTAACCCACTAACAACAAACAACCCTAACCAACTAACAACAAACAACCCTAAAACCCTAACAACAAACAACACTAACCCCCTAACAACAAACAACCCTAAACCCCTAACATCAAACAACACTAACCCCCTAACAACACAAAACACTACCACCATAACAACAAACAACACTAATACCCTAACAACAAACAACACTAACCCCCTAACAACAAACAACCCTAAACCCCTAACATCAAACAACACTAACCCCCTAACAACACAAAACACTAACACCCTAACAACAAACAACACTAACACCCTAACAACAAAAACCACTAAACCCCAACAAGAAACAACCCTAAACCCTTAACAACAAACACTAACCCCCTAACAACAAACAACACTAAACCCCTAACAAGAAACTACCCTAACCCCGTAACAACAAACAACACTAACCCGTAACAAAAAACAACTCTAACCCCCAAACAACAAACAACCCTAAACCCCAAACAAGAAACAACCCTAACCCCCTAACAAGAAACACTCCTAACCTCCGAAGAACCAACAACACTAACCCCCTAACCACAATAAACACTAACACCCTAACAACAAAAACCACTAAACCCCAACAAGAAACAACTCTAAACCCCTAAAAACAAACACTAGCCCCCTAACAACAAACAACCCTAACCAAACAACAAACAACCCTAACCCACTAACAACAAACAACACTAACATCCTAACAACAAACAACCCTAACCCCCTAACAACAAACAACACTAACCCCCTAACAAGAAACAACCCTAACCCCCTAACAACAAACAACACTAACCCCCTAACAACAAACAACCCTAAACCACTAACATCAAAGAACACTAACACCCTAACAACAAACAACCCTAACCCCCTAACAACAAACACTAACCCCCAAACAACAAACAATCCTAACCCCTAAAATCCAAAAACACTAACCCTCTAACAACAAACAACCCTAACCCACTAACAACAAACAATCCTAACCCCCGAACAACCAACAACACTAACCCCCTAACCACAATAAACACTAACACCCTAACAACAAAAACCACTAAACGCCAACAAGAAACAACCCTAAACTCCTAACAACAAACAACACTAACCCCCTAACAACAAACAATCCTAACCAAACAACAAACAACCCTAACCCACTAACAACAAACAACACTAACACCCTAACAACAAACAACCCTAACCCCCTAACAACAAACAACACTAACCCCCTAACAAAAAACAACCCTAAGCCTCTAACATCAAAGAACACTAACACCCTAACAACAAACAACCCTAACCACCTAAAAACAAACACTAACCCCAAACAACAAACAACACTAACCCCTAAAAACCAAAAACACTAACCCACTAACAACAAACAACCCTAACCCACTAACAACAAACAACCCTAACACCCTAACAACAAACAACACTAACCCCATAACATCAAACAACCCTAAACCCCTAACATCAAACAACACTAACCCCCTAACAACACAAAACACTAACACCCTAACAACAAACAACACTAACACCCTATCAACAAAAAACCCTAACCCCCTAACAACAAACAACACTAACACCCTAACAACAAACAACCCTAACCCCCTGACAGCAAACAATACTAACCCCCTAACAACAAACAACCCTAAACCCCTAACATCAAAGAACACTAACACCTTAACAACAAACAACCCTAACCCCCAACAACAAACACTAACCCCCAAACAACAAACAACACTAACCCCTAAAAACCAAAAACACTAACCCACTAACAACAAACAACACTAACACCCTAACAACAAACAACCCTAACTCCCTAACAACAAACAACACTAACACCCTAACAACAAACAACCCTAACCCCCTCAAAACAAACAACACTAACCCCCTAACAACAAAGAACCCTAAACCCCTAACATCAAACAACACTAACCCCCTAACAACACAAAACACTAACACCCTAACAACAAACAACACTAACACCCTAACAACAAAAACCACTAAACCCCAACAAGAAACAACCCTAAACCCCTAACAACAAACACTAACCCCCAACAACAAACAACACTAAACCCCTAACAAGAAACTACCCTAACCCCGTAACAACAAACAACACTAACCCCGTAACAACAAACAATACTAACCCCCAAACAACAAACAACCCTAAACCCCAAACAACAAACAACCCTAACCCCCTAACAACAAACAATCCTAACCTCCGAAGAACCAACAACACTAACCCCCTAACCACAATAAACACTAACACCCTAACAACAAAAACCACTAAACCCCAACAAGAAACAACCCTAAACCCCTAAAAACAAACAACACTAGCCCCCTAACAACAAACAAGCTACCCAAACAACAAGCAACCCTAACCCACTAACAACAAACAACACTAACATCCTAACAACAAACAACCCTAACCCCCTAACAACAAACAACACTAACACCCTAACAAGAAACAACCCTAACCCCCTAACAACAAACAACACTACCCCCTAACAACAAACAACCCTAAACCACTAACATCAAAGAACACTAACACCTTAACAACAAACAACCCTAACCCCCTAACAACAAACACTAACCCCCAAACAACAAACAATCCTAATCCCTAAAATCCAAAAACACTAACCCTCTAACAACAAACAACCCTAACCCACTAACAGCAAACAACCCTAACCCCCTAACAACAAAAAACCCTAAACCCCTAACATCAAACAACACTAACCCCCTAACAACACAAAACACTAACACCCTAACAACAAACAACACTAACACCCTAAAAACAAACAACCCTAACCCCTAAGAACAAACAACACTAACGCCCTAAGAACAAACAACACTAACCCCCTGCAACAAACAATACTAACCCCCTAACAACACAAAACCTAACCCCTTATCAACAAACAACCCTAACCCACTAACAACAAACAACCCTAACACCCTAACAACAAACAACACTAACACCCTAAAAACAAACAACCCTAACCCCTAAGAACAAACAACACTAACGCCCTAAGAACAAACAACACTAACCCCCAGCAACAAACAATACTAACCCCTAACAACACAAAACCTAACCCCTTATCAACAAACAACCCTAACCCACTAACAACAAACAACCCTAACACCCTAACAACAAACAACACTAACCCCTAACAACAAACACTAACCCCCAAACAACAAACAACCCTAAGCCCTAAAAACCAAAAACACTAACCCACTAACAAACAACCCTAACCCACTGACAACAAACAACCCTAACCCCCTAACAACAAACAACCCTAAACCCCTAACATCAAACAACACTAACCCCCTAACAAAACAAAACACTAACACCCTAACAACAAACAACACTAAACCCCTAAGAAGAAACTACCCTAACCCCGTAACAACAAACAACACTAACCCCGTAACAACAAACAACCCTAACCCCCAAACAACAAACAACCCTAACCCCCTAACAACAAACAATCCTAACCCCCGAACAACCAACAACACTAACCCCCTAACCACAATAAACACTAACGCCCTAACAACAAAAACCACTAAACCCCAACAAGAAACAACCCAAAACCCTAACAACAAACAACACTAACCCCCTAACAACAAACAACCCTAACCAAACAACAAACAAAAATAACCCACTGACAACAAACAACACTAACACCCCAACAACAAACAACCCTAACCCCCTAACAACAAACAGCACTAACACCCTAACAACAAACCCTAACCCCCTAACAACAAACAACCCTAAACCCCTATCATCAAAGAACACTAACACCCTAACAACAAACAACCCTAAACCCAAAAACCAAAAACACTAACCCACTAACAACAAACAACCCTAACCAACTAACAACAAACAACCCTAAAACCCTAACAACAAACAACACTAACCCCCTAACAACAAACAACCCTAAACCCCTAACATCAAACAACACTAACCCCCTAACAACACAAAACACTACCACCATAACAACAAACAACACTAATACCCTAACAACAAACAACACTAACCCCCTAACAACAAACAACCCTAAACCCCTAACATCAAACAACACTAACCCCCTAACAACACAAAACACTAACACCCTAACAACAAACAACACTAACACCCTAACAACAAAAACCACTAAACCCCAACAAGAAACAACCCTAAACCCTTAACAACAAACACTAACCCCCTAACAACAAACAACACTAAACCCCTAACAAGAAACTACCCTAACCCCGTAACAACAAACAACACTAACCCGTAACAAAAAACAACTCTAACCCCCAAACAACAAACAACCCTAAGCCTCAAACAACAAACAACCCTAACCCCCTAACAACAAACAATCCTAACCCCCGAACAACCAACAACACTAACCCCCTAACCACAATAAACACTAACACCCTAACAACAAAAACCACTAAACGCCAACAAGAAACAACCCTAAACTCCTAACAACAAACAACACTAACCCCCTAACAACAAACAACCCTAACCAAACAACAAACAACCTTAACCCACTAACAACAAACAACACTAACACCCTAAAAACAAACAACCCTAACCCCCTAACAACAAACAACACTAACCCCCTAACAAAAAACAACCCTAAACCGCTAACATCAAAGAACACTAACACCCTAACAACAAACAACCCTAACCCCCTAAAAACAAACACTAACCCCCAAACAACAAACAACACTAACCACTAAAAACCAAAAACACTAACCCACTAACAACAAACAACCCTAACCCACTAACAACAAACAATCCTAACCCCCGAACAACCAACAACACTAACCCCCTAACCACAATAAACACTAACGCCCTAACAACAAAAACCACTAAACCCCAACAAGAAACAACCCAAAACCCTAACAACAAACAACACTAACCCCCTAACAACAAACAACCCTAACCAAACAACAAACAAAAATAACCCACTAACAACAAACAACACTAACACCCCAACAACAAACAACCCTAACCCCCTAACAACAAACAGTACTAACACCCTAACAACAAACCCTAACCCCCTAACAACAAACAACCCTAAACCCCTAACATCAAAGAACACTAACACCCTAACAACAAACAACCCTAAACCCAAAAACCAAAAACACTAACCCACTAACAACAAACAACCCTAACCAACTAACAACAAACAACCCTAACACCCTAACAACAAACAACACTAACCCCCTAACAACAAACAACCCTAAACCCCTAACATCAAACAACACTAACCCGCTAACAACACAAAACACTAACACCCTAACAACAAACAACACTAACACCCTAACAACAAAAACCACTAAACCCCAACAAGAAACAACCCTAAACCCCTAACAACAAACACTAACCCCGTAACAACAAACAACACTAAACCCCTAACAAGAAACTACCCTAACCCCGTAACAACAAACAACTCTAACCCCGTAACAACAAACAACACTAACCCCCAAACAACAAACAACCCTAACCCCCTAACAACAAACAATCCTAACCCCCGAACAACCAACAACACTAACCCCCTAACCACAATAAACACTAACACCCTAACAACAAAAACCACTAAACGCCAACAAGAAACTACCCTAAACCCCTAACAACAAACAATACTAACCCCCTAACAACAAAAAACACTAACACCCTAACAACAAACAACACTAACACCCTAACAACAAAAAACCCTAACCCCCTAACAACAAACAACACTAACACCCTAACAACAAACAACCCTAACCCCCTGACAGCAAACAATACTAACCCCCTAACAACAAACAACCCTAAACCCCTAACATCAAAGAACACTAACACCTTAACAACAAACAACCCTAACCCCCAACAACAAACACTAACCCCCAAACAACAAACAACACTAACCCCCTAACAACAAAGAACCCTAAACCCCTAACATCAAACAACACTAACCCCCTAACAACACAAAACACTAACACCCTAACAACAAACAACACTAACACCCTAACAACAAAAACCACTAAACCCCAACAAGAAACAACCCTAAACCCCTAACAACAAACACTAACCCCCAACAACAAACAACACTAAACCCCTAACAAGAAACTACCCTAACCCCGTAACAACAAACAACACTAACCCCGTAACAACAAACAATACTAACCCCCAAACAACAAACAACCCTAAACCCCAAACAACAAACAACCCTAACCCCCTAACAACAAACAATCCTAACCTCCGAAGAACCAACAACACTAACCCCCTAACCACAATAAACACTAACACCCTAACAACAAAAACCACTAAACCCCAACAAGAAACAACCCTAAACCCCTAAAAACAAACAACACTAGCCCCCTAACAACAAACAAGCTACCCAAACAACAAGCAACCCTAACCCACTAACAACAAACAACACTAACATCCTAACAACAAACAACCCTAACCCCCTAACAACAAACAACACTAACACCCTAACAAGAAACAACCCTAACCCCCTAACAACAAACAACACTACCCCCTAACAACAAACAACCCTAAACCACTAACATCAAAGAACACTAACACCTTAACAACAAACAACCCTAACCCCCTAACAACAAACACTAACCCCCAAACAACAAACAATCCTAATCCCTAAAATCCAAAAACACTAACCCTCTAACAACAAACAACCCTAACCCACTAACAGCAAACAACCCTAACCCCCTAACAACAAAAAACCCTAAACCCCTAACATCAAACAACACTAACCCCCTAACAACACAAAACACTAACACCCTAACAACAAACAACACTAACACCCTAAAAACAAACAACCCTAACCCCTAAGAACAAACAACACTAACGCCCTAAGAACAAACAACACTAACCCCCTGCAACAAACAATACTAACCCCCTAACAACACAAAACCTAACCCCTTATCAACAAACAACCCTAACCCACTAACAACAAACAACCCTAACACCCTAACAACAAACAACACTAACACCCTAAAAACAAACAACCCTAACCCCTAAGAACAAACAACACTAACGCCCTAAGAACAAACAACACTAACCCCCAGCAACAAACAATACTAACCCCTAACAACACAAAACCTAACCCCTTATCAACAAACAACCCTAACCCACTAACAACAAACAACCCTAACACCCTAACAACAAACAACACTAACCCCTAACAACAAACACTAACCCCCAAACAACAAACAACCCTAAGCCCTAAAAACCAAAAACACTAACCCACTAACAAACAACCCTAACCCACTGACAACAAACAACCCTAACCCCCTAACAACAAACAACCCTAAACCCCTAACATCAAACAACACTAACCCCCTAACAAAACAAAACACTAACACCCTAACAACAAACAACACTAAACCCCTAAGAAGAAACTACCCTAACCCCGCAACAACAAACAACACTAACCCCGTAACAACAAACAACCCTAACCCCCAAACAACAAACAACCCTAACCCCCTAACAACAAACAATCCTAACCCCCGAACAACCAACAACACTAACCCCCTAACCACAATAAACACTAACGCCCTAACAACAAAAACCACTAAACCCCAACAAGAAACAACCCAAAACCCTAACAACAAACAACACTAACCCCCTAACAACAAACAACCCTAACCAAACAACAAACAAAAATAACCCACTGACAACAAACAACACTAACACCCCAACAACAAACAACCCTAACCCCCTAACAACAAACAGCACTAACACCCTAACAACAAACCCTAACCCCCTAACAACAAACAACCCTAAACCCCTATCATCAAAGAACACTAACACCCTAACAACAAACAACCCTAAACCCAAAAACCAAAAACACTAACCCACTAACAACAAACAACCCTAACCAACTAACAACAAACAACCCTAAAACCCTAACAACAAACAACACTAACCCCCTAACAACAAACAACCCTAAACCCCTAACATCAAACAACACTAACCCCCTAACAACACAAAACACTACCACCATAACAACAAACAACACTAATACCCTAACAACAAACAACACTAACCCCCTAACAACAAACAACCCTAAACCCCTAACATCAAACAACACTAACCCCCTAACAACACAAAACACTAACACCCTAACAACAAACAACACTAACACCCTAACAACAAAAACCACTAAACCCCAACAAGAAACAACCCTAAACCCTTAACAACAAACACTAACCCCCTAACAACAAACAACACTAAACCCCTAACAAGAAACTACCCTAACCCCGTAACAACAAACAACACTAACCCGTAACAAAAAACAACTCTAACCCCCAAACAACAAACAACCCTAAGCCTCAAACAACAAACAACCCTAACCCCCTAACAACAAACAATCCTAACCCCCGAACAACCAACAACACTAACCCCCTAACCACAATAAACACTAACACCCTAACAACAAAAACCACTAAACGCCAACAAGAAACAACCCTAAACTCCTAACAACAAACAACACTAACCCCCTAACAACAAACAACCCTAACCAAACAACAAACAACCTTAACCCACTAACAACAAACAACACTAACACCCTAAAAACAAACAACCCTAACCCCCTAACAACAAACAACACTAACCCCCTAACAAAAAACAACCCTAAACCGCTAACATCAAAGAACACTAACACCCTAACAACAAACAACCCTAACCCCCTAAAAACAAACACTAACCCCCAAACAACAAACAACACTAACCACTAAAAACCAAAAACACTAACCCACTAACAACAAACAACCCTAACCCACTAACAACAAACAATCCTAACCCCCGAACAACCAACAACACTAACCCCCTAACCACAATAAACACTAACGCCCTAACAACAAAAACCACTAAACCCCAACAAGAAACAACCCAAAACCCTAACAACAAACAACACTAACCCCCTAACAACAAACAACCCTAACCAAACAACAAACAAAAATAACCCACTAACAACAAACAACACTAACACCCCAACAACAAACAACCCTAACCCCCTAACAACAAACAGTACTAACACCCTAACAACAAACCCTAACCCCCTAACAACAAACAACCCTAAACCCCTAACATCAAAGAACACTAACACCCTAACAACAAACAACCCTAAACCCAAAAACCAAAAACACTAACCCACTAACAACAAACAACCCTAACCAACTAACAACAAACAACCCTAACACCCTAACAACAAACAACACTAACCCCCTAACAACAAACAACCCTAAACCCCTAACATCAAACAACACTAACCCGCTAACAACACAAAACACTAACACCCTAACAACAAACAACACTAACACCCTAACAACAAAAACCACTAAACCCCAACAAGAAACAACCCTAAACCCCTAACAACAAACACTAACCCCGTAACAACAAACAACACTAAACCCCTAACAAGAAACTACCCTAACCCCGTAACAACAAACAACTCTAACCCCGTAACAACAAACAACACTAACCCCCAAACAACAAACAACCCTAACCCCCTAACAACAAACAATCCTAACCCCCGAACAACCAACAACACTAACCCCCTAACCACAATAAACACTAACACCCTAACAACAAAAACCACTAAACGCCAACAAGAAACTACCCTAAACCCCTAACAACAAACAATACTAACCCCCTAACAACAAAAAACACTAACACCCTAACAACAAACAACACTAACACCCTAACAACAAAAAACCCTAACCCCCTAACAACAAACAACACTAACACCCTAACAACAAACAACCCTAACCCCCTGACAGCAAACAATACTAACCCCCTAACAACAAACAACCCTAAACCCCTAACATCAAAGAACACTAACACCTTAACAACAAACAACCCTAACCCCCAACAACAAACACTAACCCCCAAACAACAAACAACACTAACCCCTAAAAACCAAAAACACTAACCCACTAACAACAAACAACACTAACACCCTAACAACAACCAACCCTAACTCCCTAACAACAAACAACACTAACACCCTAACAACAAACAACCCTAACCCCCTAAAAACAAACAACACTAACCCCCTAACAACAAAGAACCCTAAACCCCTAACATCAAACAACACTAACCCCCTAACAACACAAAACACTAACACCCTAACAACAAACAACACTAACACCCTAACAACAAAAACCACTAAACCCCAACAAGAAACAACCCTAAACCCCTAACAACAAACACTAACCCCCAACAACAAACAACACTAAACCCCTAACAAGAAACTACCCTAACCCCGTAACAACAAACAACACTAACCCCGTAACAACAAACAATACTAACCCCCAAACAACAAACAACCCTAAACCCCAAACAACAAACAACCCTAACCCCCTAACAACAAACAATCCTAACCTCCGAAGAACCAACAACACTAACCCCCTAACCACAATAAACACTAACACCCTAACAACAAAAACCACTAAACCCCAACAAGAAACAACCCTAAACCCCTAAAAACAAACAACACTAGCCCCCTAACAACAAACAAGCTACCCAAACAACAAGCAACCCTAACCCACTAACAACAAACAACACTAACATCCTAACAACAAACAACCCTAACCCCCTAACAACAAACAACACTAACACCCTAACAAGAAACAACCCTAACCCCCTAACAACAAACAACACTACCCCCTAACAACAAACAACCCTAAACCACTAACATCAAAGAACACTAACACCTTAACAACAAACAACCCTAACCCCCTAACAACAAACACTAACCCCCAAACAACAAACAATCCTAATCCCTAAAATCCAAAAACACTAACCCTCTAACAACAAACAACCCTAACCCACTAACAGCAAACAACCCTAACCCCCTAACAACAAAAAACCCTAAACCCCTAACATCAAACAACACTAACCCCCTAACAACACAAAACACTAACACCCTAACAACAAACAACACTAACACCCTAAAACCAAACAACCCTAACCCCTAAGAACAAACAACACTAACGCCCTAAGAACAAACAACACTAACCCCCTGCAACAAACAATACTAACCCCCTAACAACACAAAACCTAACCCCTTATCAACAAACAACCCTAACCCACTAACAACAAACAACCCTAACACCCTAACAACAAACAACACTAACACCCTAAAAACAAACAACCCTAACCCCTAAGAACAAACAACACTAACGCCCTAAGAACAAACAACACTAACCCCCAGCAACAAACAATACTAACCCCCTAACAACACAAAACCTAACCCCTTATCAACAAACAACCCTAACCCACTAACAACAAACAACCCTAACACCCTAACAACAAACAACACTAACCCCTAACAACAAACACTAACCCCCAAACAACAAACAACCCTAAGCCCTAAAAACCAAAAACACTAACCCACTAACAAACAACCCTAACCCACTGACAACAAACAACCCTAACCCCCTAACAACAAACAACCCTAAACCCCTAACATCAAACAACACTAACCCCCTAACAAAACAAAACACTAACACCCTAACAACAAACAACACTAAACCCCTAAGAAGAAACTACCCTAACCCCGTAACAACAAACAACACTAACCCCGTAACAACAAACAACCCTAACCCCCAAACAACAAACAACCCTAACCCCCTAACAACAAACAATCCTAACCCCCGAACAACCAACAACACTAACCCCCTAACCACAATAAACACTAACGCCCTAACAACAAAAACCACTAAACCCCAACAAGAAACAACCCAAAACCCTAACAACAAACAACACTAACCCCCTAACAACAAACAACCCTAACCAAACAACAAACAAAAATAACCCACTGACAACAAACAACACTAACACCCCAACAACAAACAACCCTAACCCCCTAACAACAAACAGCACTAACACCCTAACAACAAACCCTAACCCCCTAACAACAAACAACCCTAAACCCCTATCATCAAAGAACACTAACACCCTAACAACAAACAACCCTAAACCCAAAAACCAAAAACACTAACCCACTAACAACAAACAACCCTAACCAACTAACAACAAACAACCCTAAAACCCTAACAACAAACAACACTAACCCCCTAACAACAAACAACCCTAAACCCCTAACATCAAACAACACTAACCCCCTAACAACACAAAACACTACCACCATAACAACAAACAACACTAATACCCTAACAACAAACAACACTAACCCCCTAACAACAAACAACCCTAAACCCCTAACATCAAACAACACTAACCCCCTAACAACACAAAACACTAACACCCTAACAACAAACAACACTAACACCCTAACAACAAAAACCACTAAACCCCAACAAGAAACAACCCTAAACCCTTAACAACAAACACTAACCCCCTAACAACAAACAACACTAAACCCCTAACAAGAAACTACCCTAACCCCGTAACAACAAAGAACACTAACCCGTAACAAAAAACAACTCTAACCCCCAAACAACAAACAACCCTAAACCCCAAACAAGAAACAACCCTAACCCCCTAACAACAAACACTCCTAACCTCCGAAGAACCAACAACACTAACCCCCTAACCACAATAAACACTAACACCCTAACAACAAAAACCACTAAACCCCAACAAGAAACAACTCTAAACCCCTAAAAACAAACACTAGCCCCCTAACAACAAACAACCCTAACCAAACAACAAACAACCCTAACCCACTAACAACAAACAACACTAACATCCTAACAACAAACAACCCTAACCCCCTAACAACAAACAACACTAACCCCCTAACAAGAAACAACCCTAACCCCCTAACAACAAACAACACTAACCCCCTAACAACAAACAACCCTAAACCACTAACATCAAAGAACACTAACACCCTAACAACAAACAACCCTAACCCCCTAACAACAAACACTAACCCCCAAACAACAAACAATCCTAACCCCTAAAATCCAAAAACACTAACCCTCTAACAACAAACAACCCTAACCCACTAACAACAAACAATCCTAACCCCCGAACAACCAACAACACTAACCCCCTAACCACAATAAACACTAACACCCTAACAACAAAAACCACTAAACGCCAACAAGAAACAACCCTAAACTCCTAACAACAAACAACACTAACCCCCTAACAACAAACAATCCTAACCAAACAACAAACAACCCTAACCCACTAACAACAAACAACACTAACACCCTAACAACAAACAACCCTAACCCCCTAACAACAAACAACACTAACCCCCTAACAAAAAACAACCCTAAGCCTCTAACATCAAAGAACACTAACACCCTAACAACAAACAACCCTAACCACCTAAAAACAAACACTAACCCCAAACAACAAACAACACTAACCCCTAAAAACCAAAAACACTAACCCACTAACAACAAACAACCCTAACCCACTAACAACAAACAACCCTAACACCCTAACAACAAACAACACTAACCCCATAACATCAAACAACCCTAAACCCCTAACATCAAACAACACTAACCCCCTAACAACACAAAACACTAACACCCTAACAACAAACAACACTAACACCCTATCAACAAAAAACCCTAACCCCCTAACAACAAACAACACTAACACCCTAACAACAAACAACCCTAACCCCTTGACAGCAAACAATACTAACCCCCGAACAACAAACAACCCTAAACCCCTAACATCAAAGAACACTAACACCTTAACAACAAACAACCCTAACCCCCAACAACAAACACTAACCCCCAAACAACAAACAACACTAACCCCTAAAAACCAAAAACACTAACCCACTAACAACAAACAACACTAACACCGTAACAACAAACAACCCTAACTCCCTAACAACAAACAACACTAACACCCTAACAACAAACAACCCTAACCCCCTAAAAACAAACAACACTAACCCCCTAACAACAAAGAACCCTAAACCCCTAACATCAAACAACACTAACCCCCTAACAACACAAAACACTAACACCCTAACAACAAACAACACTAACACCCTAACAACAAAAACCACTAAACCCCAACAAGAAACAACCCTAAACCCCTAACAACAAACACTAACCCCCAACAACAAACAACACTAAACCCCTAACAAGAAACTACCCTAACCCCGTAACAACAAACAACACTAACCCCGTAACAACAAACAATACTAACCCCCAAACAACAAACAACCCTAAACCCCAAACAACAAACAACCCTAACCCCCTAACAACAAACAATCCTAACCTCCGAAGAACCAACAACACTAACCCCCTAACCACAATAAACACTAACACCCTAACAACAAAAACCACTAAACCCCAACAAGAAACAACCCTAAACCCCTAAAAACAAACAACACTAGCCCCCTAACAACAAACAAGCTACCCAAACAACAAGCAACCCTAACCCACTAACAACAAACAACACTAACATCCTAACAACAAACAACCCTAACCCCCTAACAACAAACAACACTAACACCCTAACAAGAAACAACCCTAACCCCCTAACAACAAACAACACTACCCCCTAACAACAAACAACCCTAAACCACTAACATCAAAGAACACTAACACCTTAACAACAAACAACCCTAACCCCCTAACAACAAACACTAACCCCCAAACAACAAACAATCCTAATCCCTAAAATCCAAAAACACTAACCCTCTAACAACAAACAACCCTAA
The DNA here is from genome assembly GCF_024166365.1 of Elephas maximus indicus. Taxonomy (NCBI): domain Eukaryota; kingdom Metazoa; phylum Chordata; class Mammalia; order Proboscidea; family Elephantidae; genus Elephas; species Elephas maximus. Next base: position 221,184,447 of record NC_064821.1, on the reverse strand, counting down.
CCCACTAACAGCAAACAACCCTAACCCCCTAACAACAAAAAACCCTAAACCCCTAACATCAAACAACACTAACCCCCTAACAACACAAAACACTAACACCCTAACAACAAACAACACTAACACCCTAAAAACAAACAACCCTAACCCCTAAGAACAAACAACACTAACGCCCTAAGAACAAACAACACTAACCCCCTGCAACAAACAATACTAACCCCCTAACAACACAAAACCTAACCCCTTATCAACAAACAACCCTAACCCACTAACAACAAACAACCCTAACACCCTAACAACAAACAACACTAACACCCTAAAAACAAACAACCCTAACCCCTAAGAACAAACAACACTAACGCCCTAAGAACAAACAACACTAACCCCCAGCAACAAACAATACTAACCCCTAACAACACAAAACCTAACCCCTTATCAACAAACAACCCTAACCCACTAACAACAAACAACCCTAACACCCTAACAACAAACAACACTAACCCCTAACAACAAACACTAACCCCCAAACAACAAACAACCCTAAGCCCTAAAAACCAAAAACACTAACCCACTAACAAACAACCCTAACCCACTGACAACAAACAACCCTAACCCCCTAACAACAAACAACCCTAAACCCCTAACATCAAACAACACTAACCCCCTAACAAAACAAAACACTAACACCCTAACAACAAACAACACTAAACCCCTAAGAAGAAACTACCCTAACCCCGTAAAAACAAACAACACTAACCCCGTAACAACAAACAACCCTAACCCCCAAACAACAAACAACCCTAACCCCCTAACAACAAACAATCCTAACCCCCGAACAACCAACAACACTAACCCCCTAACCACAATAAACACTAACGCCCTAACAACAAAAACCACTAAACCCCAACAAGAAACAACCCAAAACCCTAACAACAAACAACACTAACCCCCTAACAACAAACAACCCTAACCAAACAACAAACAAAAATAACCCACTGACAACAAACAACACTAACACCCCAACAACAAACAACCCTAACCCCCTAACAACAAACAGCACTAACAACCTAACAACAAACCCTAACCCCCTAACAACAAACAACCCTAAACCCCTATCATCAAAGAACACTAACACCCTAACAACAAAGAACCCTAAACCCAAAAACCAAAAACACTAACCCACTAACAACAAACAACCCTAACCAACTAACAACAAACAACCCTAAAACCCTAACAACAAACAACACTAACCCCCTAACAACAAACAACCCTAAACCCCTAACATCAAACAACACTAACCCCCTAACAACACAAAACACTACCACCATAACAACAAACAACACTAATACCCTAACAACAAACAACACTAACCCCCTAACAACAAACAACCCTAAACCCCTAACATCAAACAACACTAACCCCCTAACAACACAAAACACTAACACCCTAACAACAAACAACACTAACACCCTAACAACAAAAACCACTAAACCCCAACAAGAAACAACCCTAAACCCTTAACAACAAACACTAACCCCCTAACAACAAACAACACTAAACCCCTAACAAGAAACTACCCTAACCCCGTAACAACAAACAACACTAACCCGTAACAAAAAACAACTCTAACCCCCAAACAACAAACAACCCTAACCCTCAAACAACAAACAACCCTAACCCCCTAACAACAAACAATCCTAACCCCCGAACAACCAACAACACTAACCCCCTAACCACAATAAACACTAACACCCTAACAACAAAAACCACTAAACGCCAACAAGAAAGAACCCTAAACTCCTAACAACAAACAACACTAACCCCCTAACAACAAACAACCCTAACCAAACAACAAACAACCTTAACCCACTAACAACAAACAACACTAACACCCTAAAAACAAACAACCCTAACCCCCTAACAACAAACAACACTAACCCCCTAACAAAAAACAACCCTAAACCGCTAACATCAAAGAACACTAACACCCTAACAACAAACAACCCTAACCCCCTAAAAACAAACACTAACCCCCAAACAACAAACAACACTAACCACTAAAAACCAAAAACACTAACCCACTAACAACAAACAACCCTAACCCACTAACAACAAACAATCCTAACCCCCGAACAACCAACAACACTAACCCCCTAACCACAATAAACACTAACGCCCTAACAACAAAAACCACTAAACCCCAACAAGAAACAACCCAAAACCCTAACAACAAACAACACTAACCCCCTAACAACAAACAACCCTAACCAAACAACAAACAAAAATAACCCACTAACAACAAACAACACTAACACCCCAACAACAAACAACCCTAACCCCCTAACAACAAACAGTACTAACACCCTAACAACAAACCCTAACCCCCTAACAACAAACAACCCTAAACCCCTAACATCAAAGAACACTAACACCCTAACAACAAACAACCCTAAACCCAAAAACCAAAAACACTAACCCACTAACAACAAACAACCCTAACCAACTAACAACAAACAACCCTAACACCCTAACAACAAACAACACTAACGCCCTAACAACAAACAACCCTAAACCCCTAACATCAAACAACACTAACCCGCTAAAAACACAAAACACTAACCCCCTAACAACAAACAACCCTAAACCCCTAACATCAAACAACACTAACCCCCTAACAACACAAAACACTACCACCATAACAACAAACAACACTAACACCCTAACAACAAACAACACTAACACCCTAACAACAAAAACCACTAAACCCCAACAAGAAATAACCCTAAACCCTTAACAACAAACACTAACCCCCTAACAACAAACAACACTAAACCCCTAACAAGAAACTACCCTAACCCCGTAACAACAAACAACACTAACCCGTAACAAAAAACAACTCTAACCCCCAAACAACAAACAACCCTAACCCTCAAACAACAAACAACCCTAACCCCCTAACAACAAACAGTCCTAACCCCCGAACAACCAACAACACTAACCCCCTAACCACAATAAACACTAACACCCTAACAACAAAAACCACTAAACGCCAACAAGAAACAACCCTAAACTCCTAACAACAAACAACACTAACCCCCTAACAACAAACAACCCTAACCAAACAACAAACAACCTTAACCCACTAACAACAAACAACACTAACACCCTAAAAACAAACAACCCTAACCCCCTAACAACAAACAACACTAACCCCCTAACAAAAAACAACCCTAAACCGCTAACATCAAAGAACACTAACACCCTAACAACAAACAACCCTAACCCCCTAAAAACAAACACTAACCCCCAAACAACAAACAACACTAACCACTAAAAACCAAAAACACTAACCCACTAACAACAAACAACCCTAACCCACTAACAACAAACAATCCTAACCCCCGAACAACCAACAACACTAACCCCCTAACCACAATAAACACTAACGCCCTAACAACAAAAACCACTAAACCCCAACAAGAAACAACCCAAAACCCTAACAACAAACAACACTAACCCCCTAACAACAAACAACCCTAACCAAACAACAAACAAAAATAACCCACTAACAACAAACAACACTAACACCCCAACAACAAACAACCCTAACCCCCTAACAACAAACAGTACTAACACCCTAACAACAAACCCTAACCCCCTAACAACAAACAACCCTAAACCCCTAACATCAAAGAACACTAACACCCTAACAACAAACAACCCTAAACCCCAAAACCAAAAACACTAACCCACTAACAACAAACAACCCTAACCAACTAACAACAAACAACCCTAACACCCTAACAACAAACAACACTAACCCCCTAACAACAAACAACCCTAAACCCCTAACATCAAACAACACTAACCCGCTAACAACACAAAACACTAACACCCTAACAACAAACAACACTAACACCCTAACAACAAAAACCACTAAACCCCAACAAGAAACAACCCTAAACCCCTAACAACAAACACTAACCTCCTAACAACAAACAACACTAAACCCCTAACAAGAAACTACCCTAACCCCGTAACAACAAACAACTCTAACCCCGTAACAACAAACAACACTAACCCCCAAACAACAAACAACCCTAACCCCCTAACAACAAACAATCCTAACCCCCGAACAACCAACAACACTAACCCCCTAACCACAATAAACACTAACACCCTAACAACAAAAACCACTAAACGCCAACAAGAAACTACCCTAAACCCCTAACAACAAACAACACTAACCCCCTAACAACAAAAAACCCTAACCAAACAACAAAAAACCCTAACCCACTAACATCAAACAACACTAACACCCTAACAACAAACAACCCTAACTCCCTAACCATAAACAACACTAACACCCTAAGAACAAACAACCCTATCCCCCTTAAAACAAACAACACTAACCCCGTAACAATAAACAACCCTAACCCCCTAACAACAAACAATCCTAACCCCCTAACAACAAACAATCCTAACCCCCGAACAACCAACAACACTAACCCCCTAACCACAGTAAACACTAACACCCTAACAACAAAAACCACTAAACCCCAACAAGAAACAACCCTAAACCCCTAAAAACAAACAACACTAACCCCCTAACAACAAACAACCCTAACCAAAAAACAAAAAACCCTAACCCACTAACAACAAACAACACTAACACCCTAACAACAAACAACCCTAACCCCCTAACAACAAACACTAACCCCCAAACAACAAACAACCCTAACCCCTAAAAACCAAAACCACTAACCCACTAACAACAAAGAACCCTAACCCCCAAACAACAAACAACCCTAACCCCCTAACAACAAACAATCCTAACCCCCGAACAACCAACAACACTAACCCCCAACCACAATAAACACTAACACCCTAACAACAAAAACCACTAAACGCCAACAAGAAACAACCCTAAACCCCTAGCAACAAACAACACTAACCCCCTAACAACAAAAAACCCTAACCAAACAACAAAAAACACTAACCCACTAACAACAAACAACACTAACACCCTAACAACAAACAACCCTAACTCCCTAACCACAAACAACACTAACACCCTAACAACAAACAACCCTAACCCCCTAAAAACAAACAACACTAACCCCCTAACAACAAACAACCCTAAACCCCTAACATCAAACAACACTAACCCCCTAACAACACAAAACACTAACACCCTAACAACAAACAACACTAACCCCCTAGCAACAAAAACCACTAAACCCCAACAAGAAACTACCCTAAACCCTAACAACAAACACTAACCCCCAACAACAAACAACACTAAACCCCTAACAAGAAACTACCCTAACCCCGTAACAACAAACAACACTAACCCCGTAACAACAAACAATACTAACCCCCAAACAACAAACAACCCTAAACCCCAAACAAGAAACAACCCTAACCCCCTAACAACAAACACTCCTAAACTCCAAAGAACCAACAACACTAACCCCCTAACCACAATAAACACTAACAACCTAACAACAAAAGCCACTAAACCCCAACAAGAAACAACTCTAAACCCCTAAAAACAAACAACACTAGCCCCCTAACAACAAACAACCCTACACAAACAACAAACAACCCTAACCCACTAACAACAAACAACACTAACATCCTAACAACAAACAACCCTAACCCCCTAACAACAAACAACACTAACACCCTAACAAGAAACAACCCTAACCCCCTAACAACAAACAACACTAACCCCCTAACAACAAACAACCCTAAACCACTAACATCAAAGAACACTAACACCCTAACAACAAACAACCCTAACCCCCTAACAACAAACACTAACCCCCAAACAACAAACAATCCTAACCCCTAAAATCCAAAAACACTAACCCTCTAACAACAAACAACCCTAACCCACTAACAGCAAACAACCCTAACCCCCTAACAACAAAAAACCCTAAACCCCTAACATCAAACAACACTAACCCCCTAACAACACAAAACACTAACACCCTAACAACAAACAACACTAACACCAACAAACAACACTAACACCCTAACAACAAAAACCACTAAACCCCAACAAGAAACAACCCTAAACCCCTAACAACAAACACTAACCCCCTAACAACAAACAACACTAAACCCCTAACAAGAAACTGCCCTAACCCCGTAAGAACAAACAACACTAACCCCGTAACAACAAACAACCCTAACCCCCAAACAAAAAACAACCCTAACCCCCAACAACAAACAATCCTAACCCCCGAACAACCAACAACACTAACCCCCTAACCACAATAAACACTAACACACTAACAAGAAAAACCACTAAACCCCAACAAGAAACAACCCTAAACTCCTAACAACAAACAACACTAACCCCCTAACAACAAACAACCCTAACCAAACAACAAAAAACACTAACCCACTAACAACAAACAACACTAACACCCTAACAACAAACAACCCTAACTCCCTAACAACAAACAACACTAACACCCTAACAACAAACAACCCTAACCCCCTAACAACAAACACTAACCCCCAAACAACAAACAACCCTAACCCCGAAAAACCAAAAACACTAACCCACTAACAACAAACAACACTAACCCCCAAACAACAAACAACCCTAACCCCCTAACAACAAACAATCCTAACCCCCGAACAACCAACAACACTAACCCCCTAACCACAATAAACACTAACACCCTAACAACAAAAACCACTAAACGCCAACAAGAAACAACCCTAAAACCCTAACAACAAACAACACTAACCCCCTAACAACAAAAAACCCTAACCAAACAACAAAAAACACTAACCCACTAACAACAAACAACACTAACACCCTAACAACAAACAACCCTAACCCCCTAAAAACAAACAACACTAACCCCCTAACAAAAAACAACCCTAAATCCCTAACATCAAACAACACTAACCCCCTAACAACACAAAACACTAACACCCTAACAACAAACAACACTAACACCCTAACAACAAAAACCACTAAACCCCAACAAGAAACAACCCTAAACCCCTAACAACAAACAACACTAAACCCCTAAAAAGAAACTACCCTAACCCCGTAACAACAAACAACACTAACCCCGTAACAACAAACAATACTAACCCCCAAACAACAAACAACCCTAAACCCCAAACAACCCTAACCCCCTAACAACAAACAATCCTAACCCCCGAACAACCAACAACACTAACCCCCTAACCACAATAAACACTAACACCCTAACAACAAAAACCACTAAACGCCAACAAGAAACAACCCTAAACCCCTAACAACAAACAACACTAACCCCCTAACAACAAAAAACCCTAACCAAACAACAAAAAACCCTAACCCACTAACAACAAACAACACTAACACCCTAACAACAAACAACCCTAACTCCCTAACCACAAACAACACTAACACCCTAACAACAAACAACCCTATCCCCCTTAAAACAAACAACACTAACCCCGTAACAACAAACAACCCTAACCCCCTAACAACAAACAATCCTAACCCCCTAACAACAAACAATCCTAACTCCCGAACAACCAACAACACTAACCCCCTAACCACAGTAAACACTAACACCCTAACAACAAAAACCACTAAACCCCAACAAGAAACAACCCTAAACCCCTAAAAACAAACAACACTAACCCCCTAACAACAAACAACCCTAACCAAACAACAAAAAACTCTAACCCACTAACAACAAACAACACTAACACCCTAACAACAAACAACACTAACTCCCTAACAAAAAACAACACTAACACCCTAGCAACAAAGAACCCTAACCCCCTAACAACAAACACTAACCCCCAAACAACAAACAACCCTAACCCCTAAAAACCAAAAACACTAACCCACTAACAACAAACAACCCTAACCCCCAAACAACAAACAACCCTAACCCCCTAACAACAAACAATCCTAACCCCCGAACAACCAACAACACTATCCCCCTAACCACAATAAACACTAACACCCTAACAACAAAAAACCCTAACCAAACAACAAAAAACACTAACCCACTAACAACAAACAACACTAACACCCTAACAACAAACAACCCTAACTCCCTAACAACAAACAACACTAACACCCTAACAACAAACAACCCTAACCCCCTAAAAACAAACAACACTAACCCCCTAACAACAAACAACCCTAAACCCCTAACATCAAACAACACTAACCCCCTAACAACACAAAACACTAACACCCTAACAACAAACAACACTAACACCCTAACAACAAAAACCACTAAACCCCAACAAGAAACAACCCTAAACCCCTAACAACAAACACTAACCCCCAACAACAAACAACACTAAACCCCTAACAAGAAACTACCCTAACCCCGTAACAACAAACAACACTAACCCCGTAACAACAAACAATACTAACCCCCAAACAACAAACAACCCTAAACCCCAAACAACAAACAACCCTAACCCCCTAACAACAAACAATACTAACCTCCGAAGAACCAACAACACTAACCCCCTAACCACAATAAAAACTAACACCCTAACAACAAAAACCACTAAAACCCAACAAGAAACAAATCTAAACCCCTAAAAACAAACAACACTAGCCCCCTAACAACAAACAACCCTAACCAAACAACAAACAACCCCAACCCACTAACAACGAACAACACTAACACCCTAACAACAAACAACCCTAACCCCCTAACAACAAACAACACTAACATCCTAACAACAAACAACCCTAACCCCCTAACAACAAACAACACTAACACCCTAACAAGAAACAACCCTAACCCCCTAACAACAAACAACACTAACCCCCTAACAACAAACAACCCTAAACCACTAACATCAAAGAACACTAACACCCTAACAACAAACAACCCTAACCCCCTAACAACAAAAACTAACCCCCAAACAACAAACAATCCTAACCCCTAAAATCCAAAAACGCTAACCCTCTAACAACAAACAACCCGAACCCACTAACAGCAAACAACACTAACCCCCTAACAACAAAAAACCCTAAACCCCTAACATCAAACAAAACTAACCCCCTAACAACACAAAACACTAACACCCTAACAACAAACAACACTAACACCCTAACAACAAAAACCACTAAACCCCAACAAGAAACAACCCTAAACCCCTTACAACAAACACTAACCCCCTAACAACAAACAACACTAAACCCCTAACAAGAAACTACCCTAACCCCGTAACAACAAACAACACTAACCCCGTAACAACAAACAACCCTAACCCCCAAACAACAAACAACCCTAACCCCCTAACAACAAACAATCCTAACCCCCGAACAATCAACAACACTAAACCCCTAACCACAATAAACACTAACACACTAACAAGAAAAACCACTAAACCCCAACAAGAAACAACCCTAAACCCCTAACAACAAACAACACTAACCCCCTAACAACAAACAACCCTAACCAAACAACAAAAAACCCTAACCCACTAACAACAAACAACACTAACACCCTAACAACAAACAACCCTAACTCCCTAACAACAAACAACGCTAACACCCTAACAACAAACAACCCTAACCCCCTAAAAACAAACAACACTAACCCCCTAACAACAAACAACCCTAAATCCCTACCATCAAACAACACTAACCCCCTAACAACACAAAACACTAACACCCTAACAACAAACAACACTAACACCCTAACAACAAAAACCACTAAACCCCAACAAGAAACAACCCTAAACCCCTAACAACAAACACTAACCCCCTAACAACAAACAACACTAAACCCCTAAAAAGAAACTACCCTAACCCCGTAACAACAAACAACACTAACCCCGTAACAACAAACAATACTAACCCCCAAACAACAAACAACCCTAAACCCCAAACAACCCTAACCCCCTAACAACAAACAATCCTAACCCCCGAACAACCAACAACACTAACCCCCTAACCACAATAAACACTAACACCCTAACAACAAAAACCACTAAACGCCAACAAGAAACAACTCTAAACTCCTAACAACAAACAACACTAACCCCCTAACAACAAACAACCCTAACCAAACAACAAACAACCCTAACCCACTAACAACAAACAACACTAACACCCTAACAACAAACAACCCTAACCCCCTAACAACAAACAACACTAACCCCCTATCAAAAAACAACCCTAAGCCGCTAACATCAAAGAACACTAACACCCTAACAACAAACAACCCTAACCCCCTAAAAACAAACACTAACCCCAAACAACAAACAACACTAACCCCTAAAAACCAAAAACACTAACCCACTAACAACAAACAACCCTAACCCACTAACAACAAACAACCCTAACCCACTAACAGCAAACAACACTAACCCCCTAACAACAAAAAACCCTAAACCCCTAACATCAAACAAAACTAACCCCCTAACAACACAAAACACTAACACCCTAACAACAAACAACACTAACACCCTAACAACAAAAACCACTAAACCCCAACAAATAACAACCCTAAACCCCTTACAACAAACACTAACCCCCTAACAACAAACAACACTAAACCCCTAACAAGAAACTACCCTAACCCCGTAACAACAAACAACACTAACCCCGTAACAACAAACAACCCTAACCCCCAAACAACAAACAACCCTAACCCCCTAACAACAAACAATCCTAACCCCCGAACAACCAACAACACTAACCCCCTAACCACAATAAACACTAACACACTAACAAGAAAAACCACTAAACCCCAACAAGAAACAACCCTAAACCCCTAACAACAAACAACACTAACCCCCTAACAACAAACAACCCTAACCAAACAACAAAAAACCCTAACCCACTAACAACAAACAACACTAACACCCTAACAACAAACAACCCTAACTCCCTAACAACAAACAACACTAACACCCTAACAACAAACAACCCTAACCCCCTAACAACAAACACTAACCCCCAAACAACAAACAACACTAACCCCTAAAAACCAAAAACACTAACCCACTAACAAGAAACAACCCTAACCCCCAAACAACAAACAACCCTAACCCCCTAACAACAAACAATCCTAACCCCCGAACAACCAACAACACTAACCCCCTAACCACAATAAACACTAACACCCTAACAACAAAAACCACTAAACGCCAACAAGAAACAACCCTAAAACCCTAACAACAAACAACACTAACCCCCTAACAACAAAAAACCCTAACCAAACAACAAAAAACACTAACCCACTAACAACAAACAACACTAACACCCTAACAACAAACAACCCTAACTCCCTAACAACAAACAACACTAACACCCTAACAACAAACAACCCTAACCCCCTAAAAACAAACAACACTAACCCCCTAACAACAAACAACCCTAAATCCCTAACATCAAACAACACTAACCCCCTAACAACACAAAACACTAACACCCTAACAACAAACAACACTAACACCCTAACAACAAAAACCACTAAACCCCAACAAGAAACAACCCTAAACCCCTAACAACAAACACTAACCCCCTAACAACAAACAACACTAAACCCCTAAAAAGAAACTACCCTAACCCCGTAACAACAAACAACACTAACCCCGTAACAACAAACAATACTAACCCCCAAACAACAAACAACCCTAAACCCCAAACAACCCTAACCCCCTAACAACAAACAATCCTAACCCCCGAACAACCAACAACACTAACCCCCTAACCACAATAAACACTAACACCCTAACAACAAAAACCACTAAACGCCAACAAGAAACAACCCTAAACTCCTAACAACAAACAACACTAACCCCCTAACAACAAACAACCCTAACCAAACAACAAACAACCCTAACCCACTAACAACAAACAACACTAACACCCTAACAACAAACAACCCTAACCCCCTAACAACAAACAACACTAACCCCCTATCAAAAAACAACCCTAAGCCGCTAACATCAAAGAACACTAACACCCTAACAACAAACAACCCTAACCCCCTAAAAACAAACACTAACCCCAAACAACAAACAACACTAACCCCTAAAAACCAAAAACACTAACCCACTAACAACAAACAACCCTAACCCACTAACAACAAACAACCCTAACACCCTAACAACAAACAACACTAACCCCATAACATCAAACAACCCTAAACCCCTAACATCAAACAACACTAACCCCCTAACAACACAAAACACTAACACCCTAACAACAAACAACACTAACACCCTAACAACAAAAAACCCTAACCCCCTAACAACAAACAACACTAACACCCTAACAACAAACAACCCTAACCCCCTAACAGCAAACAATACTAACCCCCTAACAACAAACAACCCTAAACCCCTAACATCAAAGAACACTAACACCTTAACAACAAACAACCCTAACCCCCTAACAACAAACACTAACCCCCAAACAACAAACAACACTAACCCCTAAAAACCAAAAACACTAACCCACTAACAACAAACAACACTAACACCCTAACAACAAACAACCCTAACTCCCTAACAACAAACAACACTAACACCCTAACAACAAACAACCCTAACCCCCTAAAAACAAACAACACTAACCCCGTAACAACAAACAACCCTAAACCCCTAACATCAAACAACACTAACCCCCTAACAACACAAAACACTAACACCCTAACAACAAACAACACTAACACCCTAACAACAAAAACCACTAAACCCCAACAAGAAACAACCCTAAACCCCTAACAACAAACAGTAACCCCCAACAACAAACAACACTAAACCCCTAACAAGAAACTACCCTAACCCCGTAACAACAAACAACACTAACCCCGTAACAACAAACAATACTAACCCCCAAACAACAAACAACCCTAAACCCCAAACAACAAACAACCCTAACCCCCTAACAAGAAACAATCCTAACCTCCGAAGAACCAACAACACTAACCCCCTAACCACAATAAACACTAACACCCTAACAACAAAAACCACTAAACCCCAACAAGAAACAAATCTAAACCCCTAAAAACAAACAACACTAGCCCCCTAACAACAAACAGACCTAACCAAACAACAAACAACCCTAACCCACTAACAACAAACAACACTAACATCCTAACAACAAACAACCCTAACCCCCTAACAACAAACAACACTAACACCCTAACAAGAAACAACCCTAACCCCCTAACAACAAACAACACTAACCCCCTAACAACAAACAACCCTAAACCACTAACATCAAAGAACACTAACACCCTAACAACAAACAACCCTAACCCCCTAACAACAAACACTAACCCCCAAACAACAAACAATCCTAACCCCTAAAATCCAAAAACACTAACCCTCTAACAACAAACAACCCTAACCCACTAACAGCAAACAACCCTAACCCCCTAACAACAAAAAACCCTAAACCCCTAACATCAAAAAACACTAACCCCCTAACAACACAAAACACTAACACCCTAACAACAAACAACACTAACACCCTAACAACAACAACCACTAAACCCCAACAAGAAACAACCCGAAACCCCTTACAACAAACACTAACCCCCTAACAACAAACAACACTAAACCCCTAACAAGAAACTACCCTAACCCCGTAACAACAAACAACACTAACCCCGTAACAACAAACAACCCTAACCCCCAAACAACAAACAACCCTAACCCCCTAACAACAAACAATCCTAACCCCCGAACAACCAACAACACTAACCCCCTAACCACAATAAACACTAACACACTAACAAGAAAAACCACTAAACCCCAACAAGAAACAACCCTAAACCCCTAACAACAAACAACACTAACCCCCAACAACAAACAACCCTAACCAAACAACAAAAAACCCTAACCCACTAACAACAAACAACACTAACACCCTAACAACAAACAACCCTAACTCCCTAACAAGAAACAACACTAACACCCTAAAAACAAACAACCCTAACCCCCTAACAACAAACACTAACCCCCAAACAACAAACAACCCTAACCCCTAAAAACCAAAAACACTAACCCACTAACAACAAAGAACCCTAACCCCCAAACAACAAACAACCCTAACCCCCTAACAACAAACAATCCTAACCCCCGAACAACCAACAACACTAACCCCCTAACCACAATAAACACTAACACCCTAACAACAAAAACCACTAAACGCCAACAAGAAACAACCCTAAACCCCTAACAACAAACAACACTAACCCCCTAACAACAAAAAACCCTAACCAAACAACAAAAAACACTAACCCACTAACAACAAACAACACTAACACCCTAACAACAAACAACCCTAACCCCCTAACAACAAACACTAACCCCCAAACAACAAACAACCCTAACCCCTAAAAACCAAAAACACTAACCCACTAACAACAAACCACCCTAACCCCCAAACAACAAACAACCCTAACCCCCTAACAACAAACAATCCTAACCCCCGAACAACCAACAACACTAACCCCCTAACCACAATAAACACTAACACCCTAACAACAAAAACCACTAAACGCCAACAAGAAACAACCCTAAAACCCTAACAACAAACAACACTAACCCCCTAACAACAAAAAACCCTAACCAAACAACAAAAAACACTAACCCACTAACAACAAACAACACTAACACCCTAACAACAAACAACCCTAACTCCCTAACAACAAACAACACTAACACCCTAACAACAAACAACCCTAACCCCCTAAAAACAAACAACACTAACCCCCTAACAACAAACAACCCTAAATCCCTAACATCAAACAACACTAACCCCCTAACAACACAAAACACTAACACCCTAACAACAAACAACACTAACACCCTAACAACAAAAACCACTAAACCCCAACAAGAAACAACCCTAAACCCCTAACAACAAACACTAACCCCCTAACAACAAACAACACTAAACCCCTAAAAAGAAACTACCCTAACCCCGTAACAACAAACAACACTAACCCCGTAACAACAAACAATACTAACCCCCAAACAACAAACAACCCTAAACCCCAAACAACCCTAACCCCCTAACAACAAACAATCCTAACCCCCGAACAACCAACAACACTAACCCCCTAACCACAATAAACACTAACACCCTAACAACAAAAACCACTAAACGCCAACAAGAAACAACCCTAAACTCCTAACAACAAACAACACTAACCCCCTAACAACAAACAACCCTAACCAAACAACAAACAACCCTAAACCACTAACAACAAACAACACTAACACCCTAACAACAAACAACCCTAACCCCCTAACAACAAACAACACTAACCCCCTAACAAAAAACAACCCTAAACCGCTAACATCATAGAACACTAACACCCTAACAACAAACAACCCTAAACCCCTAAAAACAAACACTAACCCCAAACAACAAACAACACTAACCCCTAAAAACCAAAAACACTAACCCACTAACAACAAACAACCCTAACCCACTAACAACAAACAACCCTAACACCCTAACAACAAACAACACTAACCCCATAACATCAAACAACCCTAAACCCCTAACATCAAACAACACTAACCCCCTAACAACACAAAACACTAACACCCTAACAACAAACAACACTAACACCCTAACAACAAAAAACCCTAACCCCCTAACAACAAACAACACTAACACCCTAACAACAAACAACCCTAACCCCCTAACAGCAAACAATACTAACCCCCTAACAACACACAACCCTAAACCCCTAACATCAAAGAACACTAACACCTTAACAACAAACAACCCTAACCCCCTAACAACAAACACTAACCCCCAAACAACAAACAACACTAACCCCTAAAAACCAAAAACACTAACCCACTAACAACAAACAACACTAACACCCTAACAACAAACAACCCTAACTCCCTAACAACAAACAACACTAACACCCTAACAACAAACAACCCTAACCCCCTAAAAACAAACAACACTAACCCTCTAACAACAAACAACCCTAAACCCCTAACATCAAACAACACTAACCCCCTAACAACACAAAACACTAACACCCTAACAACAAACAACACTAACACCCTAACAACAAAAACCACTAAACCCCAACAAGAAACAACCCTAAACCCCTAACAACAAACACTAACCCCCAACAACAAACAACACTAAACCCCTAACAAGAAACTACCCTAACCCCGTAACAACAAACAACACTAACCCCGTAACAACAAACAACACTAACCCCGTAAAAACAAACAATACTAACCCCCAAGCAACAAACAACCCTAAACCCCAAACAACAAACAACCCTAACCCCCTAACAAGAAACAATCCTAACCTCCGAAGAACCAACAACACTAACCCCCTAACCACAATAAACACTAACACCCTAACAACAAAAACCACTAAACCCCAACAAGAAACAAATCTAAACCCCTAAAAACAAACAACACTAGCCCCCTAACAACAAACAACCCTAACCAAACAACAAACAACCCTAACCCACTAACAACAAACAACACTAACATCCTAACAACAAACAACCCTAACCCCCTAACAACAAACAACACTAACACCCTAACAAGAAACAACCCTAACCCCCTAACAACAAACAACACTAAACCCCTAACAACAAACAACCCTAAACCACTAACATCAAAGAACACTAACACCCTAACAACAAACAACCCTAACCCCCTAACAACAAACACTAACCCCCAAACAACAAACAATCCTAACCCATAAAATCCAAAAACGCTAACCCTCTAACAACAAACAACCCTAACCCACTAACAGCAAACAACCCTAACCCCCTAACAACAAAAAACCCTAAACCCCTAACATCAAACAACACTAACCCCCTAACAACACAAAACACTAACACCCTAACAACAAACAACACTAACACCCTAACAACAAAAACCACTAAACCCCAACAAGAAACAACCCTAAACCCCTTACAACAAACACTAACCCCCTAACAACAAACAACACTAAACCCCTAACAAGAAACTACCCTAACCCCGTAACAACAAACAACACTAACCCCGTAACAACAAACAACCCTAACCCCCAAACAACAAACAACCCTAACCCCCTAACAACAAACAATCCTAACCCCCGAACAACCAACAACACTAACCCCCTAACCACAATAAACACTAACACACTAACAAGAAAAACCACTAAACCCCAACAAGAAACAACCCTAAACCCCTAACAACAAACAACACTAACCCCCTAACAACAAACAACCCTAACCAAACAACAAAAAACCCTAACCCACTAACAACAAACAACACTAACACCCTAACAACAAACAACCCTAACTCCCTAACAACAAACAACACTAACACCCTAACAACAAACAACCCTAACCCCCTAACAACAAACACTAACCCCCAAACAACAAACAACCCTAACCCCTAAAAACCAAAAACACTAACCCACTAACAACAAACAACCCTAACCCCCAAACAACAAACAACCCTAACCCCCTAACAACAAACAATCCTAACCCCCGAACAACCAACAACACTAACCCCCTAACCACAATAAACACTAACACCCTAACAACAAAAACCACTAAACGCCAACAAGAAACAACCCTAAAACCCTAACAACAAACAACACTAACCCCCTAACAACAAAAAACCCTAACCAAACAACAAAAAACACTAACCCACTAACAACAAACAACACTAACACCCTAACAACAAACAACCCTAACTCCCTAACAACAAACAACACTAACACCCTAACAACAAACAACCCTAACCCCCTAAAAACAAACAACACTAACCCCCTAACAACAAACAACCCTAAATCCCTAACATCAAACAACACTAACCCCCTAACAACACAAAACACTAACACCCTAACAACAAACAACACTAACACCCTAACAACAAAAACCACTAAACCCCAACAAGAAACAACCCTAAACCCCTAACAACAAACACTAACCCCCTAACAACAAACAACACTAAACCCCTAAAAAGAAACTACCCTAACCCCGTAACAACAAACAACACTAACCCCGTAACAACAAACAATACTAACCCCCAAACAACAAACAACCCTAAACCCCAAACAACCCTAACCCCCTAACAACAAACAATCCTAACCCCCGAACAACCAACAACACTAACCCCCTAACCACAATAAACACTAACACCCTAACAACAAAAACCACTAAACGCCAACAAGAAACAACCCTAAACTCCTAACAACAAACAACACTAACCCCCTAACAACAAACAACCCTAACCAAACAACAAACAACCCTAACCCACTAACAACAAACAACACTAACACCCTAACAACAAACAACCCTAACCTCCTAACAACAAACAACACTAACCCCCTATCAAAAAACAACCCTAAGCCGCTAACATCAAAGAACACTAACACCCTAACAACAAACAACCCTAACCCCCTAAAAACAAACACTAACCCCAAACAACAAACAACACTAACCCCTAAAAACCAAAAACACTAACCCACTAACAACAAACAACCCTAACCCACTAACAACAAACAACCCTAACACCCTAACAACAAACAACACTAACCCCATAACATCAAACAACCCTAAACCCCTAACATCAAACAACACTAACCCCCTAACAACACAAAACACTAACACCCTAACAACAAACAACACTAACACCCTAACAACAAAAAACCCTAACCCCCTAACAACAAACAACACTAACACCCTAACAACAAACAACCCTAACCCCCTAACAGCAAACAATACTAACCCCCTAACAACAAACAACCCTAAACCCCTAACATCAAAGAACACTAACACCTTAACAACAAACAACCCTAACCCCCTAACAACAAACACTAACCCCCAAACAACAAACAACACTAACCCCTAAAAACCAAAAACACTAACCCACTAACAACAAACAACACTAACACCCTAACAACAAACAACCCTAACTCCCTAACAACAAACAACACTAACACCCTAACAACAAACAACCCTAACCCCCTAAAAACAAACAACACTAACCCCGTAACAACAAACAACCCTAAACCCCTAACATCAAACAACACTAACCCCCTAACAACACAAAACACTAACACCCTAACAACAAACAACACTAACACCCTAACAACAAAAACCACTAAACCCCAACAAGAAACAACCCTAAACCCCTAACAACAAACAGTAACCCCCAACAACAAACAACACTAAACCCCTAACAAGAAACTACCCTAACCCCGTAACAACAAACAACACTAACCCCGTAACAACAAACAATACTAACCCCCAAACAACAAACAACCCTAAACCCCAAACAACAAACAACCCTAACCCCCTAACAAGAAACAATCCTAACCTCCGAAGAACCAACAACACTAACCCCCTAACCAAATAAACCCTAACACCCTAACAACAAAAACCACTAAACCCCAACAAGAAACAAATCTAAACCCCTAAAAACAAACAACACTAGCCCCCTAACAACAAACAGACCTAACCAAACAACAAACAACCCTAACCCACTAACAACAAACAACACTAACATCCTAACAACAAACAACCCTAACCCCCTAACAACAAACAACACTAACACCCTAACAAGAAACAACCCTAACCCCCTAACAACAAACAACACTAACCCCCTAACAACAAACAACCCTAAACCACTAACATCAAAGAACACTAACACCCTAACAACAAACAACCCTAACCCCCTAACAACAAACACTAACCCCCAAACAACAAACAATCCTAACCCCTAAAATCCAAAAACACTAACCCTCTAACAACAAACAACCCTAACCCACTAACAGCAAACAACCCTAACCCCCTAACAACAAAAAACCCTAAACCCCTAACATCAAACAACACTAACCCCCTAACAACACAAAACACTAACACCCTAACAACAAACAACACTAACACCCTAACAACAACAACCACTAAACCCCAACAAGAAACAACCCGAAACCCCTTACAACAAACACTAACCCCCTAACAACAAACAACACTAAACCCCTAACAAGAAACTACCCTAACCCCGTAACAACAAACAACACTAACCCCGTAACAACAAACAACCCTAACCCCCAAACAACAAACAACCCTAACCCCCTAACAACAAACAATCCTAACCCCCGAACAACCAACAACACTAACCCCCTAACCACAATAAACACTAACACACTAACAAGAAAAACCACTAAACCCCAACAAGAAACAACCCTAAACCCCTAACAACAAACAACACTAACCCCCAACAACAAACAACCCTAACCAAACAACAAAAAACCCTAACCCACTAACAACAAACAACACTAACACCCTAACAACAAACAACCCTAACTCCCTAACAAGAAACAACACTAACACCCTAACAACAAACAACCCTAACCCCCTAACAACAAACACTAACCCCCAAACAACAAACAACCCTAACCCCTAAAAACCAAAAACACTAACCCACTAACAACAAAGAACCCTAACCCCCAAACAACAAACAACCCTAACCCCCTAACAACAAACAATCCTAACCCCCGAACAACCAACAACACTAACCCCCTAACCACAATAAACACTAACACCCTAACAACAAAAACCACTAAACGCCAACAAGAAACAACCCTAAACCCCTAACAACAAACAACACTAACCCCCTAACAACAAAAAACCCTAACCAAACAACAAAAAACACTAACCCACTAACAACAAACAACACTAACACCCTAACAACAAACAACCCTAACCCCCTAACAACAAACACTAACCCCCAAACAACAAACAACCCTAACCCCTAAAAACCAAAAACACTAACCCACTAACAACAAACCACCCTAACCCCCAAACAACAAACAACCCTAACCCCCTAACAACAAACAATCCTAACCCCCGAACAACCAACAACACTAACCCCCTAACCACAATAAACACTAACACCCTAACAACAAAAACCACTAAACGCCAACAAGAAACAACCCTAAAACCCTAACAACAAACAACACTAACCCCCTAACAACAAAAAACCCTAACCAAACAACAAAAAACACTAACCCACTAACAACAAACAACACTAACACCCTAACAACAAACAACCCTAACTCCCTAACAACAAACAACACTAACACCCTAACAACAAACAACCCTAACCCCCTAAAAACAAACAACACTAACCCCCTAACAACAAACAACCCTAAATCCCTAACATCAAACAACACTAACCCCCTAACAACACAAAACACTAACACCCTAACAACAAACAACACTAACACCCTAACAACAAAAACCACTAAACCCCAACAAGAAACAACCCTAAACCCCTAACAACAAACACTAACCCCCTAACAACAAACAACACTAAACCCCTAAAAAGAAACTACCCTAACCCCGTAACAACAAACAACACTAACCCCGTAACAACAAACAATACTAACCCCCAAACAACAAACAACCCTAAACCCCAAACAACCCTAACCCCCTAACAACAAACAATCCTAACCCCCGAACAACCAACAACACTAACCCCCTAACCACAATAAACACTAACACCCTAACAACAAAAACCACTAAACGCCAACAAGAAACAACCCTAAACTCCTAACAACAAACAACACTAACCCCCTAACAACAAACAACCCTAACCAAACAACAAACAACCCTAACCCACTAACAACAAACAACACTAACACCCTAACAACAAACAACCCTAACCCCCTAACAACAAACAACACTAACCCCCTAACAAAAAACAACCCTAAACCGCTAACATCATAGAACACTAACACCCTAACAACAAACAACCCTAAACCCCTAAAAACAAACACTAACCCCAAACAACAAACAACACTAACCCCTAAAAACCAAAAACACTAACCCACTAACAACAAACAACCCTAACCCACTAACAACAAACAACCCTAACACCCTAACAACAAACAACACTAACCCCATAACATCAAACAACCCTAAACCCCTAACATCAAACAACACTAACCCCCTAACAACACAAAACACTAACACCCTAACAACAAACAACACTAACACCCTAACAACAAAAAACCCTAACCCCCTAACAACAAACAACACTAACACCCTAACAACAAACAACCCTAACCCCCTAACAGCAAACAATACTAACCCCCTAACAACACACAACCCTAAACCCCTAACATCAAAGAACACTAACACCTTAACAACAAACAACCCTAACCCCCTAACAACAAACACTAACCCCCAAACAACAAACAACACTAACCCCTAAAAACCAAAAACACTAACCCACTAACAACAAACAACACTAACACCCTAACAACAAACAACCCTAACTCCCTAACAACAAACAACACTAACACCCTAACAACAAACAACCCTAACCCCCTAAAAACAAACAACACTAACCCTCTAACAACAAACAACCCTAAACCCCTAACATCAAACAACACTAACCCCCTAACAACACAAAACACTAACACCCTAACAACAAACAACACTAACACCCTAACAACAAAAACCACTAAACCCCAACAAGAAACAACCCTAAACCCCTAACAACAAACACTAACCCCCAACAACAAACAACACTAAACCCCTAACAAGAAACTACCCTAACCCCGTAACAACAAACAACACTAACCCCGTAACAACAAACAACACTAACCCCGTAAAAACAAACAATACTAACCCCCAAGCAACAAACAACCCTAAACCCCAAACAACAAACAACCCTAACCCCCTAACAAGAAACAATCCTAACCTCCGAAGAACCAACAACACTAACCCCCTAACCACAATAAACACTAACACCCTAACAACAAAAACCACTAAACCCCAACAAGAAACAAATCTAAACCCCTAAAAACAAACAACACTAGCCCCCTAACAACAAACAACCCTAACCAAACAACAAACAACCCTAACCCACTAACAACAAACAACACTAACATCCTAACAACAAACAACCCTAACCCCCTAACAACAAACAACACTAACACCCTAACAAGAAACAACCCTAACCCCCTAACAACAAACAACACTAAACCCCTAACAACAAACAACCCTAAACCACTCACATCAAAGAACACTAACACCCTAACAACAAACAACCCTAACCCCCTAACAACAAACACTAACCCCCAAACAACAAACAATCCTAACCCATAAAATCCAAAAACGCTAACCCTCTAACAACAAACAACCCTAACCCACTAACAGCAAACAACCCTAACCCCCTAACAACAAAAAACCCTAAACCCCTAACATCAAACAACACTAACCCCCTAACAACACAAAACACTAACACCCTAACAACAAACAACACTAACACCCTAACAACAAAAACCACTAAACCCCAACAAGAAACAACCCTAAACCCCTTACAACAAACACTAACCCCCTAACAACAAACAACACTAAACCCCTAACAAGAAACTACCCTAACCCCGTAACAACAAACAACACTAACCCCGTAACAACAAACAACCCTAACCCCCAAACAACAAACAACCCTAACCCCCTAACAACAAACAATCCTAACCCCCGAACAACCAACAACACTAACCCCCTAACCACAATAAACACTAACACACTAACAAGAAAAACCACTAAACCCCAACAAGAAACAACCCTAAACCCCTAACAACAAACAACACTAACCCCCTAACAACAAACAACCCTAACCAAACAACAAAAAACCCTAACCCACTAACAACAAACAACACTAACACCCTAACAACAAACAACCCTAACTCCCTAACAACAAACAACACTAACACCCTAACAACAAACAACCCTAACCCCCTAACAACAAACACTAACCCCCAAACAACAAACAACCCTAACCCCTAAAAACCAAAAACACTAACCCACTAACAACAAACAACCCTAACCCCCAAACAACAAACAACCCTAACCCCCTAACAACAAACAATCCTAACCCGCGAACAACCAACAACACTAACCCCCTAACCACAATAAACACTAACACCCTAACAACAAAAACCACTAAACGCCAACAAGAAACAACCCTAAAACCCTAACAACAAACAACACTAACCCCCTAACAACAAAAAACCCTAACCAAACAACAAAAAACACTAACCCACTAACAACAAACAACACTAACACCCTAACAACAAACAACCCTAACTCCCTAACAACAAACAACACTAACACCCTAACAACAAACAACCCTAACCCCCTAAAAACAAACAACACTAACCCCCTAACAACAAACAACCCTAAATCCCTAACATCAAACAACACTAACCCCCTAACAACACAAAACACTAACATCCTAACAACAAACAACACTAACACCCTAACAACAAAAACCACTAAACCCCAACAAGAAACAACCCTAAACCCCTAACAACAAACACTAAACTCCTAACAACAAACAACACTAAACCCCTAAAAAGAAACTACCCTAACCCCGTAACAACAAACAACACTAACCCCGTAACAACAAACAATACTAACCCCCAAACAACAAACAACCCTAAACCCCAAACAACCCTAACCCCCTAACAACAAACAATCCTAACCCCCGAACAACCAACAACACTAACCCCCTAACCACAATAAACACTAACACCCTAACAACAAAAACCACTAAACGCCAACAAGAAACAACCCTAAACTCCTAACAACAAACAACACTAACCCCCTAACAACAAACAACCCTAACCAAACAACAAACAACCCTAACCCACTAACAACAAACAACACTAACACCCTAACAACAAACAACCCTAACCCCCTAACAACAAACAACACTAACCCCCTAACAAAAAACAACCCTAAGCCGCTAACATCAAAGAACACTAACACCCTAACAACAAACAACCCTAACCCCCTAAAAACAAACACTAACCCCAAACAACAAACAACACTAACCCCTAAAAACCAAAAACACTAACCCACTAACAACAAACAACCCTAACCCACTAACAACAAACAACCCTAACACCCTAACAACAAACAACCCTAACCCCCTAAAAACAAACAACACTAACCCCCTAACATCAAACAACCCTAAACCCCTAACATCAAACAACACTAACCCCCTTACAACACAAAACACTAACACCCTAACAACAAACAACACTAACACCCTAACAACAAAAAACCCTAACCCCCTAACAACAAACAACACTAAAACCCTAACAACAAACAACCCTAACCCCCTAACAGCAAACAATACTAACCCCCTAACAACAAACAACCCTAAACCCCTAACATCAAAGAACACTAACACCTTAACAACAAACAACCCTAACCCCCTAACAACAAACACTAACCCCCAAACAACAAACAACACTAACCCCTAAAAACCAAAAACACTAACCCACTAACAACAAACAACACTAACACCCTAACAACAAACAACCCTAACTCCCTAACAACAAACAACACTAACACCCTAACAACAAACAACCCTAACCCCCTAAAAACAAACAACACTAACCCCCTAAGAACAAACAACCCTAAACCCCTAACATCAAACAACACTAACCCCCTAACAACACAAAACACTAACACCCTAACAACAAACAACACTAACACCCTAACAACAAAAACCACTAAACCCCAACAAGAAACAACCCTAAACCCCTAACAACAAACACTAACCCCCAACAACAAACAACACTAAACCCCTAACAAGAAACTACCCTAACCCCGTAACAACAAACAACACTAACCCCGTAACAACAAACAATACTAACCCCCAAACAACAAACAACCCTAAACCCCAAACAACAAACAACCCTAACCCCCTAACAACAAACAATCCTAACCCCCGAACAACCAACAACACTAACCCCCTAACCACAATAAACACTAACACCCTAACAACAAAAACCACTAAACCCCAACAAGAAACAACCCTAAACCCCTAAAAACAAACAACACTAGCCCCCTAACAACAAACAAGCTACCCAAACAACAAGCAACCCTAACCCACTAACAACAAACAACACTAACATCCTAACAACAAACAACCCTAACCCCCTAACAACAAACAACACTACCCCCTAACAACAAACAACCCTAAACCACTAACATCAAAGAACACTAACACCCTAAAAACAAACAACCCTAACCCCCTAACAACAAACACTAACCCCCAAACAACAAACAATCCTAATCCCTAAAATCCAAAAACACTAACCCTCTAACAACAAACAACCCTAACCCACTAACAGCAAACAACCCTAACCCCCTAACAACAAAAAACCCTAAACCCCTAACATCAAACAACACTAACCCCCTAACAACACAAAACACTAACACCCTAACAACAAACAACACTAACACCCTAAAAAGAAACAACCCTAACCCCTAAGAACAAACAACACTAACGCCCTAAGAAGAAACAACACTAAACCCCTGCAACAAACAATACTAACCCCCTAACAACACAAAACCTAACCCCTTATCAACAAACAACCCTAACCCACTAACAACAAACAACCCTAACACCCTGACAACAAACAACACTAACACCCTAAAAACAAACAACCCTAACCCCTAAGAACAAACAACACTAACGCCCTAAGAACAAACAACACTAACCCCCAGCAACAAACAATACTAACCCCCTAACAACACAAAACCTAACCCCTTATCAACAAACAACCCTAACCCACTAACAACAAACAACCCTAACACCCTAACAACAAACAACACTAACCCCTAACAACAAACACTAACCCCCAAACAACAAACAACCCTAAGCCCTAAAAACCAAAAACACTAACCCACTAACAAACAACCCTAACCCACTGACAACAAACAACCCTAACCCCCTAACAACAAACAACCCTAAACCCCTAACATCAAACAACACTAACCCCCTAAGAACACAAAACACTAACACCCTAACAACAAACAACACTAACCCCCTAACCACAATAAACACTAACACCCTAACAACAAAAACCACTAAACGCCAACAAGAAACAACCCTAAAACCCTAACAACAAACAACACTAACCCCCTAACAACAAAAAACCCTAACCAAACAACAAAAAACACTAACCCACTAACAACAAACAACACTAACACCCTAACAACAAACAACCCTAACTCCCTAACAACAAACAACACTAACACCCTAACAACAAACAACCCTAACCCCCTAAAAACAAACAACACTAACCCCCTAACAACAAACAACCCTAAATCCCTAACATCAAACAACACTAACCCCCTAACAACAGAAAACACTAACACCCTAACAACAAACAACACTAACACCTTAACAACAAAAACCACTAAACCCCAACAAGAAACAACCCTAAACCCCTAACAACAAACACTAACCCCCTAACAACAAACAACACTAAACCCCTAAAAAGAAACTACCCTAACCCCGTAACAACAAACAACACTAACCCCGTAACAACAAATAATACTAACCCCCAAACAACAAACAACCCTAAACCCCAAACAACCCTAACCCCCTAACAACAAACAATCCTAACCCCCGAACAACCAACAACACTAACCCCCTAACCACAATAAACACTAACACCCTAACAACAAAAACCACTAAACACCAACAAGAAACAACCCTAAACTCCTAACAACAAACAACACTAACCCCCTAACAACAAACAACCCTAACCAAACAACAAACAACCCTAACCCACTAACAACAAACAACACTAACACCCTAACAACAAACAACCCTAACCCCCTAACAACAAACAACACTAACCCCCTATCAAAAAACAACCCTAAGCCGCTAACATCAAAGAACACTAACACCCTAACAACAAACAACCCTAACCCCCTAAAAACAAACACTAACCCCAAACAACAAACAACACTAACCCCTAAAAACCAAAAACACTAACCCACTAACAACAAACAACCCTAACCCACTAACAACAAACAACCCTAACACCCTAACAACAAACAACACTAACCCCATAACATCAAACAACCCTAAACCCCTAACATCAAACAACACTAACCCCCTAACAACACAAAACACTAACACCCTAACAACAAACAACACTAACACCCTAACAACAAAAAACCCTAACCCCCTAACAACAAACAACACTAACACCCTAACAACAAACAACCCTAACCCCCTAACAGCAAACAATACTAACCCCCTAACAACAAACAACCCTAAACCCCTAACATCAAAGAACACTAACACCTTAACAACAAACAACCCTAACCCCCTAACAACAAACACTAACCCCCAAACAACAAACAACACTAACCCCTAAAAACCAAAAACACTAACCCACTAACAACAAACAACACTAACACCCTAACAACAAACAACCCTAACTCCCTAACAACAAACAACACTAACACCCTAACAACAAACAACCCTAACCCCCTAAAAACAAACAACACTAACCCCCTAACAACAAACAACCCTAAACCCCTAACATCAAACAACACTAACCCCCTAACAACACAAAACACTAACACCCTAACAACAAACAACACTAACACCCTAACAACAAAAACCACTAAACCCCAACAAGAAACAACCCTAAACCCCTAACAACAAACACTAACCCCCAACAACAAACAACACTAAACCCCTAACAAGAAACTACCCTAACCCCGTAACAACAAACAACACTAACCCCGTAACAACAAACAATACTAACCCCCAAACAACAAACAACCCTAAACCCCAAACAACAAACAACCCTAACCCCCTAACAAGAAACAATCCTAACCTCCGAAGAACCAACAACACTAACCCCCTAACCACAATAAACACTAACACCCTAACAACAAAAACCACTAAACCCCAACAAGAAACAAATCTAAACCCCTAAAAACAAACAACACTAGCCCCCTAACAACAAACAGACCTAACCAAACAACAAACAACCCTAACCCACTAACAACAAACAACACTAACATCCTACCAACAAACAACCCTAACCCCCTAACAACAAACAACACTAACACCCTAACAAGAAACAACCCTAACCCCCTAACAACAAACAACACTAACCCCCTAACAACAAACAACCCTAAACCACTAACATCAAAGAACACTAACACCCTAACAACAAACAACCCTAACCCCCTAACAACAAACACTAACCCCCAAACAACAAACAATCCTAACCCCTAAAATCCAAAAACACTAACCCTCTAACAACAAACAACCCTAACCCACTAACAGCAAACAACCCTAACCCCCTAACAACAAAAAACCCTAAACCCCTAACATCAAACAACACTAACCCCCTAACAACACAAAACACTAACACCCTAACAACAAACAACACTAACACCCTAACAACAAAAACCACTAAACCCCAACAAGAAACAACCCGAAACCCCTTACAACAAACACTAACCCCCTAACAACAAACAACACTAAACCCCTAACAAGAAACTACCCTAACCCCGTAACAACAAACAACACTAACCCCGTAACAACAAACAACCCTAACCCCCAAACAACAAACAACCCTAACCCCCTAACAACAAACAATCCTAACCCCCGAACAACCAACAACACTAACCCCCTAACCACAATAAACACTAACACACTAACAAGAAAAACCACTAAACCCCAACAAGAAACAACCCTAAACCCCTAACAACAAACAACACTAACCCCCAACAACAAACAACCCTAACCAAACAACAAAAAACCCTAACCCACTAACAACAAACAACACTAACACCCTAACAACAAACAACCCTAACTCCCTAACAACAAACAACACTAACACCCTAACAACAAACAACCCTAACCCCCTAACAACAAACACTAACCCCCAAACAACAAACAACCCTAACCCCTAAAAACCAAAACCACTAACCCACTAACAACAAAGAACCCTAACCCCCAAACAACAAACAACCCTAACCCCCTAACAACAAACAATCCTAACCCCCGAACAACCAACAACACTAACCCCCTAACCACAATAAACACTAACACTCTAACAACAAAAACCACTAAACGCCAACAAGAAACAACCCTAAACCCCTAACAACAAACAACACTAACCCCCTAACAACAAAAAACCCTAACCAAACAACAAAAAACACTAACCCACTAACAACAAACAACACTAACACCCTAACAACAAACAACCCTAACCCCCTAACAACAAACACTAACCCCCAAACAACAAACAACCCTAACCCCTAAAAACCAAAAACACTAACCCACTACAAACAAACCACCCTAACCCCCAAACAACAAACAACCCTAACCCCCTAACAACAAACAGTCCTAACCCCCGAACAACCAACAACACTAACCCCCTAACCACAATAAACACTAACACCCTAACAACAAAAACCACTAAACGCCAACAAGAAACAACCCTAAAACCCTAACAACAAACAACACTAACCCCCTAACAACAAAAAACCCTAACCAAACAACAAAAAACACTAACCCACTAACAACAAACAACACTAACACCCTAACAACAAACAACCCTAACTCCCTAACAACAAACAACACTAACACCCTAACAACAAACAACCCTAACCCCCTAAAAACAAACAACACTAACCCCCTAACAACAAACAACCCTAAATCCCTAACATCAAACAACACTAACCCCCTAACAACACAAAACACTAACACCCTAACAACAAACAACACTAACACCCTAACAACAAAAACCACTAAACCCCAACAAGAAACAACCCTAAACCCCTAACAACAAACACTAACCCCCTAACAACAAACAACACTAAACCCCTAAAAAGAAACTACCCTAACCCCGTAACAACAAACAACACTAACCCCGTAACAACAAACAATACTAACCCCCAAACAACAAACAACCCTAAACCCCAAACAACCCTAACCCCCTAACAACAAACAATCCTAACCCCCGAACAACCAACAACACTAACCCCCTAACCACAATAAACACTAACACCCTAACAACAAAAACCACTAAACGCCAACAAGAAACAACCCTAAACTCCTAACAACAAACAACACTAACCCCCTAACAACAAACAACCCTAACCAAACAACAAACAACCCTAACCCACTAACAACAAACAACACTAACACCCTAACAACAAACAACCCTAACCCCCTAACAACAAACAACACTAACCCCCTAACAAAAAACAAACCTAAACCGCTAACATCAAAGAACACTAACACCCTAACAACAAACAACCCTAAACCCCTAAAAACAAACACTAACCCCAAACAACAAACAACACTAACCCCTAAAAACCAAAAACACTAACCCACTAACAACAAACAACCCTAACCCACTAACAACAAACAACCCTAACACCCTAACAACAAACAACACTAACCCCATAACATCAAACAACCCTAAACCCCTAACATCAAACAACACTAACCCCCTAACAACACAAAACACTAACACCCTAACAACAAACAACACTAACACCCTAACAACAAAAAACCCTAACCCCCTAACAACAAACAACACTAACACCCTAACAACAAACAACCCTAACCCCCTAACAGCAAACAATACTAACCCCCTAACAACAAACAACCCTAAACCCCTAACATCAAAGAACACTAACACCTTAACAACAAACAACCCTAACCCCCTAACAACAAACACTAACCCCCAAACAACAAACAACACTAACCCCTAAAAACCAAAAACACTAACCCACTAACAACAAACAACACTAACACCCTAACAACAAACAACCCTAACTCCCTAACAACAAACAACACTAACACCCTAACAACAAACAACCCTAACCCCCTAAAAACAAACAACACTAACCCTCTAACAACAAACAACCCTAAACCCCTAACATCAAACAACACTAACCCCCTAACAACACAAAACACTAACACCCTAACAACAAACAACACTAACACCCTAACAACAAAAACCACTAAACCCCAACAAGAAACAACCCTAAACCCCTAACAACAAACACTAACCCCCAACAACAAACAACACTAAACCCCTAACAAGAAACTACCCTAACCCCGTAACAACAAACAACACTAACCCCGTAACAACAAACAACACTAACCCCGTAACAACAAACAATACTAACCCCCAAACAACAAACAACCCTAAACCCCAAACAACAAACAACCCTAACCCCCTAACAAGAAACAATCCTAACCTCCGAAGAACCAACAACACTAACCCCCTAACCACAATAAACACTAACACCCTAACAACAAAAACCACTAAACCCCAACAAGAAACAAATCTAAACCCCTAAAAACAAACAACACTAGCCCCCTAACAACAAACAACCCTAACCAAACAACAAACAACCCTAACCCACTAACAACAAACAACACTAACATCCTAACAACAAACAACCCTAACCCCCTAACAACAAACAACACTAACACCCTAACAAGAAACAACCCTAACCCCCTAACAACAAACAAAACTAACCCCCTAACAACAAACAACCCTAAACCACTAACATCAAAGAACACTAACACCCTAACAACAAACAACCCTAACCCCCTAACAACAAACACTAACCCCCAAACAACAAAGAATCCTAACCCCTAAAATCCAAAAACGCTAACCCTCTAACAACAAACAACCCTAACCCACTAACAGCAAACAACCCTAACCCCCTAACAACAAAAAACCCTAAACCCCTAATATCAAACAACACTAACCCCCTAACAACACAAAACACTAACACCCTAACAACAAACAACACTAACACCCTAACAACAAAAACCACTAAACCCCAACAAGAAACAACCCGAAACCCCTTACAACAAACACTAACCCCCTAACAACAAACAACACTAAACCCCTAACAAAAAACTACCCTAACCCCGTAACAACAAACAACACTAACCCCGTAACAACAAACAACCCTAACCCCCAAACAACAAACAACCCTAACCCCCTAACAACAAACAATCCTAACCCCCGAACAACCAACAACACTAACCCCCTAACCACAATAAACACTAACACACTAACAAGAAAAACCACTAAACCCCAACAAGAAACAACCCTAAACCCCTAACAACAAACAACACTAACCCCCTAACAACAAACAACCCTAACCAAACAACAAAAAACCCTAACCCACTAACAACAAACAACACTAACACCCTAACAACAAACAACCCTAACTCCCTAACAACAAACAACACTAACACCCTAACAACAAACAACCCTAACACCCTAACAACAAACACTAACCCCCAAACAACAAACAACCCTAACCCCTAAAAACCAAAAACACTAACCCACTAACAACAAACAACCCTAACCCCCAAACAACAAACAACCCTAACCCCCTAACAACAAACAATCCTAACCCCCGAACAACCAACAACACTAACCCCCTAACCACAATAAACACTAACACCCTAACAACAAAAACCACTAAACGCCAACAAGAAACAACCCTAAAACCCTAACAACAAACAACACTAACCCCCTAACAACAAAAAACCCTAACCAAACAACAAAAAACACTAACCCACTAACAACAAACAACACTAACATCCTAACAACAAACAACCCTAACTCCCTAACAACAAACAACACTAACACCCTAACAACAAACAACCCTAACCCCCTAAAAACAAACAACACTAACCCCCTAACAACAAACAACCCTAAATCCCTAACATCAAACAACACTAACCCCCTAACAACACAAA
The DNA here is from genome assembly GCF_024166365.1 of Elephas maximus indicus. Lineage (NCBI taxonomy): Eukaryota > Metazoa > Chordata > Mammalia > Proboscidea > Elephantidae > Elephas > Elephas maximus. The sequence goes on along the minus strand of NC_064821.1, from coordinate 221,150,841 downwards.
ACACTAACCCCCTAACAACAAACAACACTAACACCCTAACAACAAAAACCACTAAACCCCAACAAGAAACAACCCTAAACCCCTAACAGCAAACACTAAACCCCTAACAACAAACAACACTAAACCCCTAAAAAGAAACTACCCTAACCCCGTAACAACAAACAACACTAACCCCGTAACAACAAACAATACTAACCCCCAAACAACAAACAACCCTAAACCCCAAACAACCCTAACCCCCTAACAACAAACAATCCTAACCCCCAAACAACCAACAACACTAACCCCCTAACCACAATAAACACTAACACCCTAACAACAAAAACCACTAAACGCCAACAAGAAACAACCCTAAACTCCTAACAACAAACAACACTAACCCCCTAACAACAAACAACCCTAACCAAACAACAAACAACCCTAACCCACTAACAACAAACAACACTAACACCCTAACAACAAACAACCCTAACCCCCTAACAACAAACAACACTAACCCCCTAACAAAAAACAACCCTAAGCCGCTAACATCAAAGAACACTAACACCCTAACAACAAACAACCCTAACCCCCTAAAAACAAACACTAACCCCAAACAACAAACAACACTAACCCCTAAAAACCAAAAACAATAACCCACTAACAACAAACAACCCTAACCCACTAACAACAAACAACCCTAACACCCTAACAACAAACAACCCTAACCCCCTAAAAACAAACAACACTAACCCCCTAACATCAAACAACCCTAAACCCCTAACATCAAACAACACTAACCCCCTAACAACACAAAACACTAACACCCTAACAACAAACAACACTAACACCCTAACAACAAAAAACCCTAACCCCCTAACAACAAACAACACTAAAACCCTAACAACAAACAACCCTAACCCCCTAACAGCAAACAATACTAACCCCCTAACAACAAACAACCCTAAACCCCTAACATCAAAGAACACTAACACATTAACAACAAACAACCCTAACCCCCTAACAACAAACACTAACCCCCAAACAACAAACAACACTAACCCCTAAAAACCAAAAACACTAACCCACTAACAACAAACAACACTAACACCCTAACAACAAACAACCCTAACTCCCTAACAACAAACAACACTAACACCCTAACAACAAACAACCCTAACCCCCTAAAAACAAACAACACTAACCCCCTAAGAACAAACAACCCTAAACCCCTAACATCAAACAACACTAACCCCCTAACAACACAAAACACTAACACCCTAACAACAAACAACACTAACACCCTAACAACAAAAACCACTAAACCCCAACAAGAAACAACCCTAAACCCCTAACAACAAACACTAACCCCCAACAACAAACAACACTAAACCCCTAACAAGAAACTACCCTAACTCCGTAACAACAAACAACACTAACCCCGTAACAACAAACAATACTAACCCCCAAACAACAAACAACCCTAAACCCCAAACAACAAACAACCCTAACCCCCTAACAACAAACAATCCTAACCCCCGAACAACCAACAACACTAACCCCCTAACCACAATAAACACTAACACCCTAACAACAAAAACCACTAAACCCCAACAAGAAACAACCCTAAACCCCTAAAAACAAACAACACTAGCCCCCTAACAACAAACAAGCTACCCAAACAACAAGCAACCCTAACCCACTAACAACAAACAACACTAACATCCTAACAACAAACAACCCTAACCCCCTAAAAACAAACAACACTAACACCCTAACAAGAAACAACCCTAACCCCCTAACAACAAACAACACTACCCCCTAACAACAAACAACCCTAAACCGCTAACATCAAAGAACACTAACACCCTAACAACAAACAACCCTAACCCCCTAACAACAAACACTAACCCCCAAACAACAAACAATCCTAATCCCTAAAATCCAAAAACACTAACCCTCTAACAACAAACAACCCTAACCCACTAACAGCAAACAACCCTAACCCCCTAACAACAAAAAACCCTAAACCCCTAACATCAAACAACACTAACCCCCTAACAACACAAAACACTAACACCCTAACAACAAACAACACTAACACCCTAAAAAGAAACAACCCTAACCCCTAAGAACAAACAACACTAACGCCCTAAGAAGAAACAACACTAAACCCCTGCAACAAACAATACTAACCCCCTAACAACACAAAACCTAACCCCTTATCAACAAACAACCCTAACCCACTAACAACAAACAACCCTAACACCCTAACAACAAACAACACTAACACCCTAAAAACAAACAACCCTAACCCCTAAGAACAAACAACACTAACGCCCTAAGAACAAACAACACTAACCCCCAGCAACAAACAATACTAACCCCCTAACAACACAAAACCTAACCCCTTATCAACAAACAACCCTAACCCACTAACAACAAACAACCTTAACACCCTAACAACAAACAACACTAACCCCTAACAACAAACACTAACCCCCAAACAACAAACAACCCTAAGCCCTGAAAACCAAAAACACTAACCCACTAACAAACAACCCTAACCCACTGACAACAAACAACCCTAACCCCCTAACAACAAACAACCCTAAACCCCTAACATCAAACAACACTAACCCCCTAAGAACACAAAACACTAACACCCTAACAACAAACAACACTAACCCCCTAACCACAATAAACACTAACACCCTAACAACAAAAACCACTAAACGCCAACAAGAAACAACCCTAAACCCCTAACAACAAACAACACTAACCCCCTAACAACAAAAAACCCTAACCAAACAACAAAAAACACTAACCCACTAACAACAAACAACACTAACACCCTAACAACAAACAACCCTAACCCCCTAACAACAAACACTAACCCCCAAACAACAAACAACCCTAACCCCTAAAAACCAAAAACACTAACCCACTAACAACAAACCACCCTAACCCCCAAACAACAAACAACCCTAACCCCCTAACAACAAACAATCCTAACCCCCGAACAACCAACAACACTAACCCCCTAACCACAATAAACACTAACACCCTAACAACAAAAACCACTAAACGCCAACAAGAAACAACCCTAAAACCCTAACAACAAACAACACTAACCCCCTAACAACAAAAAACCCTAACCAAACAACAAAAAACACTAACCCACTAACAACAAACAACACTAACACCCTAACAACAAACAACCCTAACTCCCTAACAACAAACAACACTAACACCCTAACAACAAACAACCCTATCCCCCTAAAAACAAACAACACTAACCCCCTAACAACAAACAACCCTAAACCCCTAACATCAAACAACACTAACCCCCTAACAACACAAAACACTAACACCCTAACAACAAACAACACTAACACCCTAACAACAAAAACCACTAAACCCCAGCAAGAAACAACCCTAAACCCCTAACAACAAACACTAACCCCCTAACAACAAACAACACTAAACCCCTAAAAAGAAACTACCCTAACCCCGTAACAACAAACAACACTAACCCCGTAACAACAAACAATACTAACCCCCAAACAACAAACAACCCTAAACCCCAAACAACCCTAACCCCCTAACAACAAACAATCCTAACCCCCGAACAACCAACAACACTAACCCCCTAACCACAATAAACACTAACACCCTAACAACAAAAACCACTAAACGCCAACAAGAAACAACCCTAAACTCCTAACAACAAACAACACTAACCCCCTAACAACAAACAACCCTAACCAAGCAACAAACAACCCTAACCCACTAACAACAAACAACACTAACACCCTAACAACAAACAACCCTAACCCCCTAACAACAAACAACACTAACCCCCTAACAAAAAACAACCCTAAGCCGCTAACATCAAAGAACACCAACACCCTAACAACAAACAACCCTAAACCCCTAAAAACAAACACTAACCCCAAACAACAAACAACACTAATCCCTAAAAACCAAAAACACTAACCCACTAACAACAAACAACCCTAACCCACTAACAACAAACAACCCTAACACCCTAACAACAAACAACACTAACCCCATAACATCAAACAACCCTAAACCCCTAACATCAAACAACACTAACCCCCTAACAACACAAAACACTAACACCCTAACAACAAACAACACTAACACCCTAACAACAAAATACCCTAACCCCCTAACAACAAACAACACTAACACCCTAACAACAAACAACCCTAACCCCCTAACAGCAAACAATACTAACCCCCTAAAAACAAACAACCCTAAACCCCTAACATCAAAGAACACTAACACCTTAACAACAAACAACCCTAACCCCCTAACAACAAACACTAACCCCCAAACAACAAACAACACTAACCCCTAAAAACCGAAAACACTAACCCACTAACAACAAACAACACTAACACCCTAACAACAAACAACCCTAACTCCCTAAGAACAAACAACACTAACACCCTAACAACAAACAACCCTAACCCCCTAAAAGCAAACAACACTAACCCCCTAAGAACAAACAACCCTAAACCCCTAACATCAAACAACACTAACCCCCTAACAACACAAAACACTAACACCCTAACAACAAACAACACTAACACCCTAACAACAAAAACCACTAAACCCCAACAAGAAACAACCCTAAACCCCTAACAACAAACACTAACCCCCAACAGCAAACAACACTAAACCCCTAACAAGAAACTACCCTAACCCCGTAACAACAACACTAACCCCGTAACAACAAGCAATACTAACCCCCAAACAACAAACAACCCTAAACCCCAAACAACAAACAACCCTAACCCCCTAACAAGAAACAATCCTAACCTCCGAAGAACCAACAACACTAACCCCCTAACCACAATAAACACTAACACCCTAACAACAAAAACCACTAAACCCCAACAAGAAACAAATCTAAACCCCTAAAAACAAACAACACTAGCCCCCTAACAACAAACAGACCTAACCAAACAACAAACAACCCTAACCCACTAACAACAAACAACACTAACATCCTAACAACAAACAACCCTAACCCCCTAACAACAAACAACACTAACACCCTAACAAGAAACAACCCTAACCCCCTAACAACAAACAACACTAACCCCCTAACAACAAACAACCCTAAACCACTAACATCAAAGAACACTAACACCCTAACAACAAACAACCCTAACCCCCTAACAACAAACACTAACCCCCAAACAACAAACAATCCTAACCCCTAAAATCCAAAAACGCTAACCCTCTAACAACAAACAACCCTAACCCACTAACAGCAAACAACCCTAACCCCCTAACAACAAAAAACCCTAAACCCCTAACATCAAACAACACTAACCCCCTAACAACACAAAACACTAACACCCTAACAACAAACAACACTAACACCCTAACAACAAAAACCACTAAACCCCAACAAGAAACAACCCTAAACCCCTTACAACAAACACTAACCCCCTAACAACAAACAACACTAAACCCCTAACAAGAAACTACCCTAACCCCGTAACAACAAACAACACTAACCCCGTAACAACAAACAACCCTAACCCCCAAACAACAAACAACCCTAACCCCCTAACAACAAACAATCCTAACCAACGAACAACCAACAACACTAACCCCCTAACCACAATAAACACTAACACACTAACAAGAAAAACCACTAAACCCCAACAAGAAACAACCCTAAACCCCTAACAACAAACAACACTAACCCCCTAACAACAAACAACCCTAACCAAACAACAAAAAACCCTAACCCACTAACAACAAACAACACTAACACCCTAACAACAAACAACCCTAACCCCCTAACAACAAACACTAACCCCCAAACAACAAACAACCCTAACCCCTAAATACCAAAAACACTAACCCACTAACAACAAAGAACCCTAACCCCCAAACAACAAACAACCCTAACCCCCTAACAACAAACAATCCTAACCCCCGAACAACCAACAACACTAACCCCCTAACCACAATAAACACTAACACCCTAACAACAAAAACCACTAAACGCCAACAAGAAACAACCCTAAACCCCTAACAACAAACAACACTAACCCCCTAACAACAAAAAACCCTAACCAAACAACAAAAAACACTAACCCACTAACAACAAACAGCACTAACACCCTAACAACAAACAACCCTAACCCCCTAACAACAAACACTAACCCCCAGACAACAAACAACCCTAACCCCTAAAAACCAAAAACACTAACCCACTAACAACAAACCACCCTAACCCCCAAACAACAAACAACCCTAACCCCCTAACAACAAACAATCCTAACCCCCGAACAACCAACAACACTAACCCCCTAACCACAATAAACACTAACACCCTAACAACAAAAACCACTAAACGCCAACAGGAAACAACCCTAAAACCCTAACAACAAACAACACTAACCCCCTAACAACAAAAAACCCTAACCAAACAACAAAAAACACTAACCCACTAACAACAAACAACACTAACACCCTAACAACAAACAACCCTAACTCCCTAACAACAAACAACACTAACACCCTAACAACAAACAACCCTAACCCCCTAAAAACAAACAACACTAACCCCCTAACAACAAACAACCCTAAACCCCTAACATCAAACAACACTAACCCCCTAACAACACAAAACACTAACACCCTAACAACAAACAACACTAACACCCTAACAACAAAAACCACTAAACCCCAGCAAGAAACAACCCTAAACCCCTAACAACAAACACTAACCCCCTAACAACAAACAACACTAAACCCCTAAAAAGAAACTACCCTAACCCCGTAACAACAAACAACACTAACCCCGTAACAACAAACAATACTAACCCCCAAACAACAAACAACCCTAAACCCCAAACAACCCTAACCCCCTAACAACAAACAATCCTAACCCCCGGACAACCAACAACACTAACCCCCTAACCACAATAAACACTAACACCCTAACAACAAAAACCACTAAACGCCAACAAGAAACAACCCTAAACTCCTAACAACAAACAACACTAACCCCCTAACAACAAACAACCCTAACCAAACAACAAACAACCCTAACCCACTAACAACAAACAACACTAACACCCTAACAACAAACAACCCTAACCCCCTAACAACAAACAACACTAACCCCCTAACAAAAAACAACCCTAAGCCGCTAACATCAAAGAACACTAACACCCTAACAACAAACAACCCTAACCCCCTAAAAACAAACACTAACCCCAAACAACAAACAACACTAACCCCTAAAAACCAAAAACACTAACCCACTAACAACAAACAACCCTAACCCACTAACAACAAACAACCCTAACACCCTAACAACAAACAACACTAACCCCATAACATCAAACAACCCTAAACCCCTAACATCAAACAACACTAACCCCCTAACAACACAAAACACTAACACCCTAACAACAAACAACACTAACACCCTAACAACAAAAAACCCTAACCCCCTAACAACAAACAACACTAACACCCTAACAACAAACAACCCTAACCCCCTAACAGCAAACAATACTAACCCCCTAACAACAAACAACCCTAAACCCCTAACATCAAAGAACACTAACACCTTAACAACAAACAACCCTAACCCCCTAACAACAAACACTAACCCCCAAACAACAAACAACACTAACCCCTAAAAACCAAAAACACTAACCCACTAACAACAAACAACACTAACACCCTAACAACAAACAACCCTAACTCCCTAACAACAAACAACACTAACACCCTAACAACAAACAACCCTAACCCCCTAAAAACAAACAACACTAACCCCCTAACAACAAACAACCCTAAACCCCTAACATCAAACAACACTAACCCCCTAACAACACAAAACACTAACACCCTAACAACAAACAACACTAACACCCTAACAACAAAAACCACTAAACCCCAACAAGAAACAACCCTAAACCCCTAACAACAAACACTAACCCCCAACAACAAACAACACTAAACCCCTAACAAGAAACTACCCTAACCCCGTAACAACAAACAACACTAACCCCGTAACAACAAACAATACTAACCCCCAAACAACAAACAACCCTAAACCCCAAACAACAAACAACCCTAACCCCCTAACAAGAAACAATCCTAACCTCCGAAGAACCAACAACACTAACCCCCTAACCACAATAAACACTAACACCCTAACAACAAAAACCACTAAACCCCAACAAGAAACAAATCTAAACCCCTAAAAACAAACAACTCTAGCCCCCTAATAACAAACAACCCTAACCAAACAACAAACAACCCTAACCCACTAACAACAAACAACACTAACATCCTAACAACAAACAACCCTAACCCCCTAACAACAAACAACACTAACACCCTAACAAGAAACAACCCTAACCCCCTAACAACAAACAACACTAACCCCCTAACAACAAACAACCCTAAACCACTAACATCAAAGAACACTAACACCCTAACAACAAACAACCCTAACCCCCTAACAACAAACACTAACCCCCAAACAACAAACAATCCTAACCCCTAAAATCCAAAAACGCTAACCCTCTAACAACAAACAACCCTAACCCACTAACAGCAAACAACACTAACCCCCTAACAACAAAAAACCCTAAACCCCTAACATCAAACAACACTAACCCCCTAACAACACAAAACACTAACACCCTAACAACAAACAACACTAACACCCTAACAACAAAAACCACTAAACCCCAACAAGAAACAACCCTAAACCCCTAACAACAAACACTAACCCCCAACAACAAACAACACTAAACCCCTAACAAGAAACTACCCTAACCCCGTAACAACAAACAACACTAACCCCGTAACAACAAACAATACTAACCCCCAAACAACAAACAACCCTAAACCCCAAACAACAAACAACCCTAACCCCCTAACAAGAAACAATCCTAACCTCCGAAGAACCAACAACACTAACCCCCTAACCACAATAAACACTAACACCCTAACAACAAAAACCACTAAACCCCAACAAGAAACAAATCTAAACCCCTAAAAACAAACAACTCTAGCCCCCTAACAACAAACAACCCTAACCAAACAACAAACAACCCTAACCCACTAACAACAAACAACACTAACATCCTAACAACAAACAACCCTAACCCCCTAACAACAAACAACACTAACACCCTAACAAGAAACAACCCTAACCCCCTAACAACAAACAACACTAACCCCCTAACAACAAACAACCCTAAACCACTAACATCAAAGAACACTAACACCCTAACAACAAACAACCCTAACCCCCTAACAACAAACACTAACCCCCAAACAACAAACAATCCTAACCCCTAAAATCCAAAAACGCTAACCCTCTAACAACAAACAACCCTAACCCACTAACAGCAAACAACACTAACCCCCTAACAACAAAAAACCCTAAACCCCTAACATCAAACAACACTAACCCCCTAACAACACAAAACACTAACACCCTAACAACAAACAACACTAACACCCTAACAACAAAAACCACTAAACCCCAACAAGAAACAACCCTAAACCCCTTACAACAAACACTAACCCCCTAACAGCAAACAACACTAAACCCCTAACAAGAAACTACCCTAACCCCGTAACAACAAACAACACTAACCCATAACAACAAACAACCCTAACCCCCAAACAACAAACAACCCTAACCCCCTAACAACAAACAATCCTAACCCCCGAACAACCAACAACACTAACCCCCTAACCACAATAAACACTAACACACTAACAAGAAAAACCACTAAACCTCAACAAGAAACAACCCTAAACCCCTAACAACAAACAACACTAACCCCCTAACAACAAACAACCCTAACCAAACAACAAAAAACCCTAACCCACTAACAACAAACAACACTAACACCCTAACAACAAACAACCCTAACTCCCTAACAACAAACAACACTAACACCCTAACAACAAACAACCCTAACCCCCTAACAACAAACACTAACCCCCAAACAACAAACAACCCTAACCCCTAAAAACCAAAAACACTAACCCACTAACAACAAACAACCCTAACCCCCAAACAACAAACAACCCTAACCCCCTAACAACAAACAATCCTAACCCCCGAACAACCAACAACACTAACCCCCTAACCACAATAAACACTAACACCCTAACAACAAAAACCACTAAACGCCAACAAGAAACAACCCTAAACTCCTAACAACAAACAACACTAACCCCCTAACAACAAACAACCCTAACCAAACAACAAACAACCCTAACCCACTAACAACAAACAACACTAACACCCTAACAAAAAACAACCGTAACCCCCTAACAACAAACAACACTAACCCCCTAACAAAAAACAACCCTAAGCCGCTAACATCAAAGAACACTAACACCCTAACAACAAACAACCCTAACCCCCTAAAAACAAACACTAACCCCAAACAACAAACAACACTAACCCCTAAAAACCAAAAACACTAACCCACTAACAACAAACAACCCTAACCCACTAACAACAAACAACCCTAACACCCTAACAACAAACAACACTAACCCCATAACATCAAACAACCCTAAACCCCTAACATCAAACAACACTAACCCCCTAACAACACAAAACACTAACACCCTAACAACAAACAACACTAACACCCTAACAACAAAAAACCCTAACCCCCTAACAACAAACAACACTAACACCCTAACAACAAACAACCCTAACCCCCTAACAGCAAACAATACTAACCCCCTAACAACAAACAACCCTAAACCCCTAACATCAAAGAACACTAACACCTTAACAACAAACAACCCTAACCCCCTAACAACAAACACTAACCCCCAAACAACAAACAACACTAACCCCTAAAAACCAAAAACACTAACCCACTAACAACAAACAACACTAACACCCTAACAACAAACAACCCTAACTCCCTAACAACAAACAACACTAACACCCTAACAACAAACAACCCTAACCCCCTAAAAACAAACAACACTAACCCCCTAACAACAAACAACCCTAAACCCCTAACATCAAACAACACTAACCCCCTAACAACACAAAACACTAACACCCTAACAACAAACAACACTAACACCCTAACAACAAAAACCACTAAACCCCAACAAGAAACAACCCTAAACCCCTAACAACAAACACTAACCCCCAACAACAAACAACACTAAACCCCTAACAAGAAACTACCCTAACCCCGTAACAACAAACAACACTAACCCCGTAACAACAAACAATACTAACCCCCAAACAACAAACAACCCTAAACCCCAAACAACAAACAACCCTAACCCCCTAACAAGAAACAATCCTAACCTCCGAAGAACCAACAACACTAACCCCCTAACCACAATAAACACTAACACCCTAACAACAAAAACCACTAAACCCCAACAAGAAACAAATCTAAACCCCTAAAAACAAACAACTCTAGCCCCCTAACAACAAACAACCCTAACCAAACAACAAACAACCCTAACCCACTAACAACAAACAACACTAACATCCTAACAACAAACAACCCTAACCCCCTAACAACAAACAACACTAACACCCTAACAAGAAACAACCCTAACCCCCTAACAACAAACAACACTAACCCCCTAACAACAAACAACCCTAAACCACTAACATCAAAGAACACTAACACCCTAACAACAAACAACCCTAACCCCCTAACAGCAAACACTAACCCCCAAACAACAAACAATCCTAACCCCTAAAATCCAAAAACGCTAACCCTCTAACAACAAACAACCCTAACCCACTAACAGCAAACAACACTAACCCCCTAACAACAAAAAACCCTAAACCCCTAACATCAAACAACACTAACCCCCTAACAACACAAAACACTAACACCCTAACAACAAACAACACTAACACCCTAACAACAAAAACCACTAAACCCCAACAAGAAACAACCCTAAACCCCTTACAACAAACACTAACCCCCTAACAGCAAACAACACTAAACCCCTAACAAGAAACTACCCTAACCCCGTAACAACAAACAACACTAACCCATAACAACAAACAACCCTAACCCCCAAACAACAAACAACCCTAACCCCCTAACAACAAACAATCCTAACCCCCGAACAACCAACAACACTAACCCCCTAACCACAATAAACACTAACACACTAACAAGAAAAACCACTAAACCTCAACAAGAAACAACCCTAAACCCCTAACAACAAACAACACTAACCCCCTAACAACAAACAACCCTAACCAAACAACAAAAAACCCTAACCCACTAACAACAAACAACACTAACACCCTAACAACAAACAACCCTAACTCCCTAACAACAAACAACACTAACACCCTAACAACAAACAACCCTAACCCCCTAACAACAAACACTAACCCCCAAGCAACAAACAACCCTAACCCCTAAAAACCAAAAACACTAACCCACTAACAACAAACAACCCTAACCCCCAAACAACAAACAACCCTAACCCCCTAACAACAAACAATCCTAACCCCCGAACAACCAACAACACTAACCCCCTAACCACAATAAACACTAACACCCTAACAACAAAAACCACTAAACGCCAACAAGAAACAACCCTAAAACCCTAACAACAAACAACACTAACCCCCTAACAACAAAAAACCCTAACCAAACAACAAAAAACACTAACCCACTAACAACAAACAACACTAACACCCTAACAACAAACAACCCTAACTCCCTAACAACAAACAACACTAACACCCTAACAACAAACAACCCTAACCCCCTAAAAACAAACAACACTAACCCCCTAACAACAAACAACCCTAAATCCCTAACATCAAACAACACTAACCCCGTAACAACACAAAACACTAACACCCTAACAACAAACAACACTAACACCCTAACAACAAAAACCACTAAACCCCAACAAGAAACAACCCTAAACGCCTAACAACAAACACTAAACCCCTAACTACAAACAACACTAAACCCCTAAAAAGAAACTACCCTAACCCCGTAACAACAAACAACACTAACCCCGTAACAACAAACAATACTAACCCCCAAACAACAAACAACCCTAAACCCCAAACAACCCTAACCCCCTAACAACAAACAATCCTAACCCCCGAAAAACCAACAACACTAACCCCCTAACCACAATAAACACTAACACCCTAACAACAAAAACCACTAAACGCCAACAAGAAACAACCCTAAACTCCTAACAACAAACAACACTAACCCCCTAACAACAAACAACCCTAACCAAACAACAAACAACCCTAACCCACTAACAACAAACAACACTAACACCCTAACAACAAACAACCCTAACCCTCTAACAACAAACAACACTAACGCCCTAACAAAAAACAACCCTAAGCCGCTAACATCAAAGAACACTAACACCCTAACAACAAACAACCCTAACCCCCTAAAAACAAACACTAACCCCAAACAACAAACAACACTAACCCCTAAAAACCAAAAACACTAACCCACTAACAACAAACAACCCTAACCCACTAACAACAAACAACCCTAACACCCTAACAACAAACAACCCTAACCCCCTAAAAACAAACAACACTAACCCCATAACATCAAACAACCCTAAACCCCTAACATCAAACAACACTAACCCCCTAACAACACAAAACACTAACACCCTAACAACAAACAACACTAACACCCTAACAACAAAAAACCCTAACCCCCTAACAACAAACAACACTAAAACCCTAACAACAAACAACCCTAACCCCCTAACAGCAAACAATACTAACCCCCTAACAACAAACAACCCTAAACCCCTAACATCAAAGAACACTAACACCTTAACAACAAACAACCCTAACCCCCTAACAACAAACACTAACCCCCAAACAACAAACAACACTAACCCCTAAAAACCAAAAACACTAACCCACTAACAACAAACAACACTAACACCCTAACAACAAACAACCCTAACTCCCTAACAACAAACAACACTAACACCCTAACAACAAACAACCCTAACCCCCTAAAAACAAACAACACTAACCCCCTAAGAACAAACAACCCTAAACCCCTAACATCAAACAACACTAACCCCCTAACAACACAAAACACTAACACCCTAACAACAAACAACACTAACACCCTAACAACAAAAACCACTAAACCCCAACAAGAAACAACCCTAAACCCCTAACAACAAACACTAACCCCCAACAACAAACAACACTAAACCCCTAACAAGAAACTACCCTAACCCCGTAACAACAAACAACACTAACCCCGTAACAACAAACAATACTAACCCCCAAACAACAAACAACCCTAAACCCCAAACAACAAACAACCCTAACCCCCTAACAACAAACAATCCTAACCCCCGAACAACCAACAACACTAACCCCCTAACCACAATAAACACTAACACCCTAACAACAAAAACCACTAAACCCCAACAAGAAACAACCCTAAACCCCTAAAAACAAACAACACTAGCCCCCTAACAACAAACAAGCTACCCAAACAACAAGCAACCCTAACCCACTAACAACAAACAACACTAACATCCTAACAACAAACAACCCTAACCCCCTAACAACAAACAACACTAACACCCTAACAAGAAACAACCCTAACCCCCTAACAACAAACAACACTAACCCCCTAACAACAAACAACCCTAAACCACTAACATCAAAGAACACTAACACCCTAACAACAAACAACCCTAACCCCCTAACAACAAACACTAACCCCCAAACAACAAACAATCCTAACCCCTAAAATCCAAAAACGCTAACCCTCTAACAACAAACAACCCTAACCCACTAACAGCAAACAACCCTAACCCCCTAACAACAAAAAACCCTAAACCCCTAACATCAAACAACACTAACCCCCTAACAACACAAAACACTAACACCCTAACAACAAACAACACTAACACCCTAACAACAAAAACCACTAAACCCCAACAAGAAACAACCCTAAACCCCTTACAACAAACACTAACCCCCTAACAACAAACAACACTAAACCCCTAACAAGAAACTACCCTAACCCCGTAACAACAAACAACACTAACCCCGTAACAACAAACAACCCTAACCCCCAAACAACAAACAACCCTAACCCCCTAACAACAAACAATCCTAACCCCCGAACAACCAACAACACTAACCCCCTAACCACAATAAACACTAACACACTAACAAGAAAAACCACTAAACCCCAACAAGAAACAACCCTAAACCCCTAACAACAAACAACACTAACCCCCTAACAACAAAAAACCCTAACCAAACAACAAAAAACCCTTACCCACTAACAACAAACAACACTAACACCCTAACAACAAACAACCCTAACCCCCTAACAACAAACACTAACCCCCAAACAACAAACAACCCTAACCCCTAAATACCAAAAACACTAACCCACTAACAACAAAGAACCCTAACCCCCAAACAACAAACAACCCTAACCCCCTAACAACAAACAATCCTAACCCCCGAACAACCAACAACACTAACCCCCTAACCACAATAAACACTAACACCCTAACAACAAAAACCACTAAACGCCAACAAGAAACAACCCTAAACCCCTAACAACAAACAACACTAACCCCCTAACAACAAAAAACCCTAACCAAACAACAAAAAACACTAACCCACTAACAACAAACAGCACTAACACCCTAACAACAAACAACCCTAACCCCCTAACAACAAACACTAACCCCCAGACAACAAACAACCCTAACCCCTAAAAACCAAAAACACTAACCCACTAACAACAAACCACCCTAACCCCCAAACAACAAACAACCCTAACCCCCTAACAACAAACAATCCTAACCCCCGAACAACCAACAACACTAACCCCCTAACCACAATAAACACTAACACCCTAACAACAAAAACCACTAAACGCCAACAAGAAACAACCCTAAAACCCTAACAACAAACAACACTAACCCCCTAACAACAAAAAACCCTAACCAAACAACAATAAACACTAACCCACTAACAACAAACAACACTAACACCCTAACAACAAACAACCCTAACTCCCTAACAACAAACAACACTAACACCCTAACAACAAACAACCCTAACCCCCTAAAAACAAACAACACTTACCCCCTAACAACAAACAACCCTAAACCCCTAACATCAAACAACACTAACCCCCTAACAACACAAAACACTAACACCCTAACAAGAAACAACACTAACACCCTAACAACAAAAACCACTAAACCCCAGCAAGAAACAACCCTAAACCCCTAACAACAAACACTAACCCCCTAACAACAAACAACACTAAACCCCTAAAAAGAAACTACCCTAACCCCGTAACAACAAACAACACTAACCCCGTAACAACAAACAATACTAACCCCCAAACAACAAACAACCCTAAACCCCAAACAACCCTAACCCCCTAACAACAAACAATCCTAACCCCCGAACAACCAACAACACTAACCCCCTAACCACAATAAACACTAACACCCTAACAACAAAAACCACTAAACGCCAACAAGAAACAACCCTAAACTCCTAACAACAAACAACACTAACCCCCTAACAACAAACAACCCTAACCAAACAACAAACAACCCTAACCCACTAAAAACAAACAACACTAACACCCTAACAACAAACAACCCTAACCCCCTAACAACAAACAACACTAACCCCCTAACAAAAAACAACCCTAAGCCGCTAACATCAAAGAACACTAACACCCTAACAACAAACAACCCTAACCCCCTAAAAACAAACACTAACCCCAAACAACAAACAACACTAACCCCTAAAAACCAAAAACACTAACCCACTAACAACAAACAACCCTAACCCACTAACAACAAACAACCCTAACACCCTAACAACAAACAACACTAACCCCATAACATCAAACAACCCTAAACCCCTAACATCAAACAACACTAACCCCCTAACAACACAAAACACTAACACCCTAACAACAAACAACACTAACACCCTAACAACAAAAAACCCTAACCCCCTAACAACAAACAACACTAACACCCTAACAACAAACAACCCTAACCCCCTAACAGCAAACAATACTAACCCCCTAACAACAAACAACCCTAAACCCCTAACATCAAAGAACACTAACACCTTAACAACAAACAACCCTAACCCCCTAACAACAAACACTAACCCCCAAACAACAAACAACACTAACCCCTAAAAACCAAAAACACTAACCCACTAACAACAAACAACACTAACACCCTAACAACAAACAACCCTAACTCCCTAACAACAAACAACACTAACACCCTAACAACAAACAACCCTAACCCCCTAAAAACAAACAACACTAACCCCCTAACAACAAACAACCCTAAACCCCTAACATCAAACAACACTAACCCCCTAACAACACAAAACACTAACACCCTAACAACAAACAACACTAACACCCTAACAACAAAAACCACTAAACCCCAACAAGAAACAACCCTAAACCCCTAACAACAAACACTAACCCCCAACAACAAACAACACTAAACCCCTAACAAGAAACTACCCTAACCCCGTAACAACAAACAACACTAACCCCGTAACAACAAACAATACTAACCCCCAAACAACAAACAACCCTAAACCCCAAACAACAAACAACCCTAACCCCCTAACAAGAAACAATCCTAACCTCCGAAGAACCAACAACACTAACCCCCTAACCACAATAAACACTAACACCCTAACAACAAAAACCACTAAACCCCAACAAGAAACAAATCTAAACCCCTAAAAACAAACAACTCTAGCCCCCTAACAACAAACAACCCTAACCAAACAACAAACAACCCTAACCCACTAACAACAAACAACACTAACATCCTAACAACAAACAACCCTAACCCCCTAACAACAAACAACACTAACACCCTAACAAGAAACAACCCTAACCCCCTAACAACAAACAACACTAACCCCCTAACAACAAACAACCCTAAACCACTAACATCAAAGAACACTAACACCCTAACAACAAACAACCCTAACCCCCTAACAACAAACACTAACCCCCAAACAACAAACAATCCTAACCCCTAAAATCCAAAAACGCTAACCCTCTAACAACAAACAACCCTAACCCACTAACAGCAAACAACACTAACCCCCTAACAACAAAAAACCCTAAACCCCTAACATCAAACAACACTAACCCCCTAACAACACAAAACACTAACACCCTAACAACAAACAACACTAACACCCTAACAACAAAAACCACTAAACCCCAACAAGAAACAACCCTAAACCCCTTACAACAAACACTAACCCCCTAACAGCAAACAACACTAAACCCCTAACAAGAAACTACCCTAACCCCGTAACAACAAACAACACTAACCCATAACAACAAACAACCCTAACCCCCAAACAACAAACAACCCTAACCCCCTAACAACAAACAATCCTAACCCCCGAACAACCAACAACACTAACCCCCTAACCACAATAAACACTAACACACTAACAAGAAAAACCACTAAACCTCAACAAGAAACAACCCTAAACCCCTAACAACAAACAACACTAACCCCCTAACAACAAACAACCCTAACCAAACAACAAAAAACCCTAACCCACTAACAACAAACAACACTAACACCCTAACAACAAACAACCCTAACTCCCTAACAACAAACAACACTAACACCCTAACAACAAACAACCCTAACCCCCTAACAACAAACACTAACCCCCAAACAACAAACAACCCTAACCCCTAAAAACCAAAAACACTAACCCACTAACAACAAACAACCCTAACCCCCAAACAACAAACAACCCTAACCCCCTAACAACAAACAATCCTAACCCCCGAACAACCAACAACACTAACCCCCTAACCACAATAAACACTAACACCCTAACAACAAAAACCACTAAACGCCAACAAGAAACAACCCTAAAACCCTAACAACAAACAACACTAACCCCCTAACAACAAAAAACCCTAACCAAACAACAAAAAACACTAACCCACTAACAACAAACAACACTAACACCCTAACAACAAACAACCCTAACTCCCTAACAACAAACAACACTAACACCCTAACAACAAACAACCCTAACCCCCTAAAAACAAACAACACTAACCCCCTAACAACAAACAACCCTAAATCTCTAACATCAAACAACACTAACCCCGTAACAACACAAAACACTAACACCCTAACAACAAACAACACTAACACCCTAACAACAAAAACCACTAAACCCCAACAAGAAACAACCCTAAACGCCTAACAACAAACACTAAACCCCTAACTACAAACAACACTAAACCCCTAAAAAGAAACT
This sequence comes from Elephas maximus indicus, assembly GCF_024166365.1. Classification (NCBI taxonomy): domain Eukaryota; kingdom Metazoa; phylum Chordata; class Mammalia; order Proboscidea; family Elephantidae; genus Elephas; species Elephas maximus. The sequence goes on along the minus strand of NC_064821.1, from coordinate 221,131,445 downwards.
ACCCTAACCCCGTAACAACAAACAACACTAACCCCGTAACAACAAACAATACTAACCCCCAAACAACAAACAACCCTAAACCCCAAACAACCCTAACCCCCTAACAACAAACAATCCTAACCCCCGAAAAACCAACAACACTAACCCCCTAACCACAATAAACACTAACACCCTAACAACAAAAACCACTAAACGCCAACAAGAAACAACCCTAAACTCCTAACAACAAACAACACTAACCCCCTAACAACAAACAACCCTAACCAAACAACAAACAACCCTAACCCACTAACAACAAACAACACTAACACCCTAACAACAAACAACCCTAACCCTCTAACAACAAACAACACTAACGCCCTAACAAAAAACAACCCTAAGCCGCTAACATCAAAGAACACTAACACCCTAACAACAAACAACCCTAACCCCCTAAAAACAAACACTAACCCCAAACAACAAACAACACTAACCCCTAAAAACCAAAAACACTAACCCACTAACAACAAACAACCCTAACCCACTAACAACAAACAACCCTAACACCCTAACAACAAACAACCCTAACCCCCTAAAAACAAACAACACTAACCCCATAACATCAAACAACCCTAAACCCCTAACATCAAACAACACTAACCCCCTAACAACACAAAACACTAACACCCTAACAACAAACAACACTAACACCCTAACAACAAAAAACCCTAACCCCCTAACAACAAACAACACTAAAACCCTAACAACAAACAACCCTAACCCCCTAACAGCAAACAATACTAACCCCCTAACAACAAACAACCCTAAACCCCTAACATCAAAGAACACTAACACCTTAACAACAAACAACCCTAACCCCCTAACAACAAACACTAACCCCCAAACAACAAACAACACTAACCCCTAAAAACCAAAAACACTAACCCACTAACAACAAACAACACTAACACCCTAACAACAAACAACCCTAACTCCCTAACAACAAACAACACTAACACCCTAACAACAAACAACCCTAACCCCCTAAAAACAAACAACACTAACCCCCTAAGAACAAACAACCCTAAACCCCTAACATCAAACAACACTAACCCCCTAACAACACAAAACACTAACACCCTAACAACAAACAACACTAACACCCTAACAACAAAAACCACTAAACCCCAACAAGAAACAACCCTAAACCCCTAACAACAAACACTAACCCCCAACAACAAACAACACTAAACCCCTAACAAGAAACTACCCTAACCCCGTAACAACAAACAACACTAACCCCGTAACAACAAACAATACTAACCCCCAAACAACAAACAACCCTAAACCCCAAACAACAAACAACCCTAACCCCCTAACAACAAACAATCCTAACCCCCGAACAACCAACAACACTAACCCCCTAACCACAATAAACACTAACACCCTAACAACAAAAACCACTAAACCCCAACAAGAAACAACCCTAAACCCCTAAAAACAAACAACACTAGCCCCCTAACAACAAACAAGCTACCCAAACAACAAGCAACCCTAACCCACTAACAACAAACAACACTAACATCCTAACAACAAACAACCCTAACCCCCTAACAACAAACAACACTAACACCCTAACAAGAAACAACCCTAACCCCCTAACAACAAACAACACTAACCCCCTAACAACAAACAACCCTAAACCACTAACATCAAAGAACACTAACACCCTAACAACAAACAACCCTAACCCCCTAACAACAAACACTAACCCCCAAACAACAAACAATCCTAACCCCTAAAATCCAAAAACACTAACCCTCTAAGAACAAACAACCCTAACCCACTAACAGCAAACAACCCTAACCCCCTAACAACAAAAAACCCTAAACCCCTAACATCAAACAACACTAACCCCCTAACAACACAAAACACTAACACCCTAACAACAAACAACACTAACACCCTAACAACAACAACCACTAAACCCCAACAAGAAACAACCCGAAACCCCTTACAACAAACACTAACCCCCTAACAACAAACAACACTAAACCCCTAACAAGAAACTACCCTAACCCCGTAACAACAAACAACACTAACCCCGTAACAACAAACAACCCTAACCCCCAAACAACAAACAACCCTAACCCCCTAACAACAAACAATCCTAACCCCCGAACAACCAACAACACTAACCCCCTAACCACAATAAACACTAACACACTAACAAGAAAAACCACTAAACCCCAACAAGAAACAACCCTAAACCCCTAACAACAAACAACACTAACCCCCAACAACAAACAACCCTAACCAAACAACAAAAAACCCTAACCCACTAACAACAAACAACACTAACACCCTAACAACAAACAACCCTAACTCCCTAACAAGAAACAACACTAACACCCTAACAACAAACAACCCTAACCCCCTAACAACAAACACTAACCCCCAAACAACAAACAACCCTAACCCCTAAAAACCAAAAACACTAACCCACTAACAACAAAGAACCCTAACCCCCAAACAACAAACAACCCTAACCCCCTAACAACAAACAATCCTAACCCCCGAACAACCAACAACACTAACCCCCTAACCACAATAAACACTAACACCCTAACAACAAAAACCACTAAACGCCAACAAGAAACAACCCTAAACCCCTAACAACAAACAACACTAACCCCCTAACAACAAAAAACCCTAACCAAACAACAAAAAACACTAACCCACTAACAACAAACAACACTAACACCCTAACAACAAACAACCCTAACCCCCTAACAACAAACACTAACCCCCAAACAACAAACAACCCTAACCCCTAAAAACCAAAAACACTAACCCACTAACAACAAACCACCCTAACCCCCAAACAACAAACAACCCTAACCCCCTAACAACAAACAATCCTAACCCCCGAACAACCAACAACACTAACCCCCTAACCACAATAAACACTAACACCCTAACAACAAAAACCACTAAACGCCAACAAGAAACAACCCTAAAACCCTAACAACAAACAACACTAACCCCCTAACAACAAAAAACCCTAACCAAACAACAAAAAACACTAACCCACTAACAACAAACAACACTAACACCCTAACAACAAACAACCCTAACTCCCTAACAACAAACAACACTAACACCCTAACAACAAACAACCCTAACCCCCTAAAAACAAACAACACTAACCCCCTAACAACAAACAACCCTAAATCCCTAACATCAAACAACACTAACCCCCTAACAACACAAAACACTAACACCCTAACAACAAACAACACTAACACCCTAACAACAAAAACCACTAAACCCCAACAAGAAACAACCCGAAACCCCTCACAACAAACACTAACTCCCTAACAACAAACAACACTAAACCCCTAACAAGAAACTACCCTAACCCCGTAACAACAAACAACACTAACCCCGTAACAACAAACAATACTAACCCCCAAACAACAAACAACCCTAAACCCCAAACAACCCTAACCCCCTAACAACAAACAATCCTAACCCCCGAACAACCAACAACACTAACCCCCTAACCACAATAAACACTAACACCCTAACAACAAAAACCACTAAACGCCAACAAGAAACAACCCTAAACTCCTAACAACAAACAACACTAACCCCCTAACAGCAAACAACCCTAACCAAACAACAAACAACCCTAACCCACTAACAACAAACAACACTAACACCCTAACAACAAACAACCCTAACCCCCTAACAACAAACAACACTAACCCCCTAACAAAAAACAACCCTAAACCGCTAACATCATAGAACACTAACACCCTAACAACAAACAACCCTAAACCCCTAAAAACAAACACTAACCCCAAACAACAAACAACACTAACCCCTAAAAACCAAAAACACTAACCCACTAACAACAAACAACCCTAACCCACTAACAACAAACAACCCTAACACCCTAACAACAAACAACACTAACCCCATAACATCAAACAACCCTAAACCCCTAACATCAAACAACACTAACCCCCTAACAACACAAAACACTAACACCCTAACAACAAACAACACTAACACCCTAACAACAAAAAACCCTAACCCCCTAACAACAAACAACACTAACACCCTAACAACAAACAACCCTAACCCCCTAACAGCAAACAATACTAACCCCCTAACAACACACAACCCTAAACCCCTAACATCAAAGAACACTAACACCTTAACAACAAACAACCCTAACCCCCTAACAACAAACACTAACCCCCAAACAACAAACAACACTAACCCCTAAAAACCAAAAACACTAACCCACTAACAACAAACAACACTAACACCCTAACAACAAACAACCCTAACTCCCTAACAACAAACAACACTAACACCCTAACAACAAACAACCCTAACCCCCTAAAAACAAACAACACTAACCCTCTAACAACAAACAACCCTAAACCCCTAACATCAAACAACACTAACCCCCTAACAACACAAAACACTAACACCCTAACAACAAACAACACTAACACCCTAACAACAAAAACCACTAAACCCCAACAAGAAACAACCCTAAACCCCTAACAACAAACACTAACCCCCAACAACAAACAACACTAAACCCCTAACAAGAAACTACCCTAACCCCGTAACAACAAACAACACTAACCCCGTAACAACAAACAACACTAACCCCGTAAAAACAAACAATACTAACCCCCAAGCAACAAACAACCCTAAACCCCAAACAACAAACAACCCTAACCCCCTAACAAGAAACAATCCTAACCTCCGAAGAACCAACAACACTAACCCCCTAACCACAATAAACACTAACACCCTAACAACAAAAACCACTAAACCCCAACAAGAAACAAATCTAAACCCCTAAAAACAAACAACACTAGCCCCCTAACAACAAACAACCCTAACCAAACAACAAACAACCCTAACCCACTAACAACAAACAACACTAACATCCTAACAACAAACAACCCTAACCCCCTAACAACAAACAACACTAACACCCTAACAAGAAACAACCCTAACCCCCTAACAACAAACAACACTAAACCCCTAACAACAAACAACCCTAAACCACTAACATCAAAGAACACTAACACCCTAACAACAAACAACCCTAACCCCCTAACAACAAACACTAACCCCCAAACAACAAACAATCCTAACCCATAAAATCCAAAAACGCTAACCCTCTAACAACAAACAACCCTAACCCACTAACAGCAAACAACCCTAACCCCCTAACAACAAAAAACCCTAAACCCCTAACATCAAACAACACTAACCCCCTAACAACACAAAACACTAACACCCTAACAACAAACAACACTAACACCCTAACAACAAAAACCACTAAACCCCAACAAGAAACAACCCTAAACCCCTTACAACAAACACTAACCCCCTAACAACAAACAACACTAAACCCCTAACAAGAAACTACCCTAACCCCGTAACAACAAACAACACTAACCCCGTAACAACAAACAACCCTAACCCCCAAACAACAAACAACCCTAACCCCCTAACAACAAACAATCCTAACCCCCGAACAACCAACAACACTAAACCCCTAACCACAATAAACACTAACACACTAACAAGAAAAACCACTAAACCCCAACAAGAAACAACCCTAAACCCCTAACAACAAACAACACTAACCCCCTAACAACAAACAACCCTAACCAAACAACAAAAAACCCTAACCCACTAACAACAAACAACACTAACACCCTAACAACAAACAACCCTAACTCCCTAACAACAAACAACACTAACACCCTAACAACAAACAACCCTAACCCCCTAACAACAAACACTAACCCCCAAACAACAAACAACCCTAACCCCTAAAAACCAAAAACACTAACCCACTAACAACAAACAACCCTAACCCCCAAACAACAAACAACCCTAACCCCCTAACAACAAACAATCCTAACCCGCGAACAACCAACAACACTAACCCCCTAACCACAATAAACACTAACACCCTAACAACAAAAACCACTAAACGCCAACAAGAAACAACCCTAAAACCCTAACAACAAACAACACTAACCCCCTAACAACAAAAAACCCTAACCAAACAACAAAAAACACTAACCCACTAACAACAAACAACACTAACACCCTAACAACAAACAACCCTAACTCCCTAACAACAAACAACACTAACACCCTAACAACAAACAACCCTAACCCCCTAAAAACAAACAACACTAACCCCCTAACAACAAACAACCCTAAATCCCTAACATCAAACAACACTAACCCCCTAACAACACAAAACACTAACATCCTAACAACAAACAACACTAACACCCTAACAACAAAAACCACTAAACCCCAACAAGAAACAACCCTAAACCCCTAACAACAAACACTAAACCCCTAACAACAAACAACACTAAACCCCTAAAAAGAAACTACCCTAACCCCGTAACAACAAACAACACTAACCCCGTAACAACAAACAATACTAACCCCCAAACAACAAACAACCCTAAACCCCAAACAACCCTAACCCCCTAACAACAAACAATCCTAACCCCCGAACAACCAACAACACTAACCCCCTAACCACAATAAACACTAACACCCTAACAACAAAAACCACTAAACGCCAACAAGAAACAACCCTAAACTCCTAACAACAAACAACACTAACCCCCTAACAACAAACAACCCTAACCAAACAACAAACAACCCTAACCCACTAACAACAAACAACACTAACACCCTAACAACAAACAACCCTAACCCCCTAACAACAAACAACACTAACCCCCTAACAAAAAACAACCCTAAGCCGCTAACATCAAAGAACACTAACACCCTAACAACAAACAACCCTAACCCCCTAAAAACAAACACTAACCCCAAACAACAAACAACACTAACCCCTAAAAACCAAAAACACTAACCCACTAACAACAAACAACCCTAACCCACTAACAACAAACAACCCTAACACCCTAACAACAAACAACCCTAACCCCCTAAAAACAAACAACACTAACCCCCTAACATCAAACAACCCTAAACCCCTAACATCAAACAACACTAACCCCCTTACAACACAAAACACTAACACCCTAACAACAAACAACACTAACACCCTAACAACAAAAAACCCTAACCCCCTAACAACAAACAACACTAAAACCCTAACAACAAACAACCCTAACCCCCTAACAGCAAACAATACTAACCCCCTAACAACAAACAACCCTAAACCCCTAACATCAAAGAACACTAACACCTTAACAACAAACAACCCTAACCCCCTAACAACAAACACTAACCCCCAAACAACAAACAACACTAACCCCTAAAAAACAAAAACACTAACCCACTAACAACAAACAACACTAACACCCTAACAACAAACAACCCTAACTCCCTAACAACAAACAACACTAACACCCTAACAACAAACAACCCTAACCCCCTAAAAACAAACAACACTAACCCCCTAAGAACAAACAACCCTAAACCCCTAACATCAAACAACACTAACCCCCTAACAACACAAAACACTAACACCCTAACAACAAACAACACTAACACCCTAACAACAAAAACCACTAAACCCCAACAAGAAACAACCCTAAACCCCTAACAACAAACACTAACCCCCAACAACAAACAACACTAAACCCCTAACAAGAAACTACCCTAACCCCGTAACAACAAACAACACTAACCCCGTAACAACAAACAATACTAACCCCCAAACAACAAACAACCCTAAACCCCAAACAACAAACAACCCTAACCCCCTAACAACAAACAATCCTAACCCCCGAACAACCAACAACACTAACCCCCTAACCACAATAAACACTAACACCCTAACAACAAAAACCACTAAACCCCAACAAGAAACAACCCTAAACCCCTAAAAACAAACAACACTAGCCCCCTAACAACAAACAAGCTACCCAAACAACAAGCAACCCTAACCCACTAACAACAAACAACACTAACATCCTAACAACAAACAACCCTAACCCCCTAACAACAAACAACACTAACACCCTAACAAGAAACAACCCTAACCCCCTAACAACAAACAACACTACCCCCTAACAACAAACAACCCTAAACCACTAACATCAAAGAACACTAACACCCTAACAACAAACAACCCTAACCCCCTAACAACAAACACTAACCCCCAAACAACAAACAATCCTAATCCCTAAAATCCAAAAACACTAACCCTCTAACAACAAACAACCCTAACCCACTAACAGCAAACAACCCTAACCCCCTAACAACAAAAAACCCTAAACCCCTAACATCAAACAACACTAACCCCCTAACAACACAAAACACTAACACCCTAACAACAAACAACACTAACACCCTAAAAAGAAACAACCCTAACCCCTAAGAACAAACAACACTAACGCCCTAAGAAGAAACAACACTAAACCCCTGCAACAAACAATACTAACCCCCTAACAACACAAAACCTAACCCCTTATCAACAAACAACCCTAACCCACTAACAACAAACAACCCTAACACCCTGACAACAAACAACACTAACACCCTAAAAACAAACAACCCTAACCCCTAAGAACAAACAACACTAACGCCCTAAGAACAAACAACACTAACCCCCAGCAACAAACAATACTAACCCCCTAACAACACAAAACCTAACCCCTTATCAACAAACAACCCTAACCCACTAACAACAAACAACCCTAACACCCTAACAACAAACAACACTAACCCCTAACAACAAACACTAACCCCCAAACAACAAACAACCCTAAGCCCTAAAAACCAAAAACACTAACCCACTAACAAACAACCCTAACCCACTGACAACAAACAACCCTAACCCCCTAACAACAAACAACCCTAAACCCCTAACATCAAACAACACTAACCCCCTAAGAACACAAAACACTAACACCCTAACAACAAACAACACTAACCCCCTAACCACAATAAACACTAACACCCTAACAACAAAAACCACTAAACGCCAACAAGAAACAACCCTAAAACCCTAACAACAAACAACACTAACCCCCTAACAACAAAAAACCCTAACCAAACAACAAAAAACACTAACCCACTAACAACAAACAACACTAACACCCTAACAACAAACAACCCTAACTCCCTAACAACAAACAACACTAACACCCTAACAACAAACAACCCTAACCCCCTAAAAACAAACAACACTAACCCCCTAACAACAAACAACCCTAAATCCCTAACATCAAACAACACTAACCCCCTAACAACACAAAACACTAACACCCTAACAACAAACAACACTAACACCTTAACAACAAAAACCACTAAACCCCAACAAGAAACAACCCTAAACCCCTAACAACAAACACTAACCCCCTAACAACAAACAACACTAAACCCCTAACAAGAAACTACCCTAACCCCGTAAGAACAAACAACACTAACCCCGTAACAACAAACAACACTAACCCCGTAACAACAAATAATACTAACCCCCAAACAACAAACAACCCTAAACCCCAAACAACCCTAACCCCCTAACAACAAACAATCCTAACCCCCGAACAACCAACAACACTAACCCCCTAACCACAATAAACACTAACACCCTAACAACAAAAACCACTAAACGCCAACAAGAAACAACCCTAAACTCCTAACAACAAACAACACTAACCCCCTAACAACAAACAACCCTAACCAAACAACAAACAACCCTAACCCACTAACAACAAACAACACTAACACCCTAACAACAAACAACCCTAACCCCCTAACAACAAACAACACTAACCCCCTATCAAAAAACAACCCTAAGCCGCTAACATCAAAGAACACTAACACCCTAACAACAAACAACCCTAACCCCCTAAAAACAAACACTAACCCCAAACAACAAACAACACTAACCCCTAAAAACCAAAAACACTAACCCACTAACAACAAACAACCCTAACCCACTAACAACAAACAACCCTAACACCCTAACAACAAACAACACTAACCCCATAACATCAAACAACCCTAAACCCCTAACATCAAACAACACTAACCCCCTAACAACACAAAACACTAACACCCTAACAACAAACAACACTAACACCCTAACAACAAAAAACCCTAACCCCCTAACAACAAACAACACTAACACCCTAACAACAAACAACCCTAACCCCCTAACAGCAAACAATACTAACCCCCTAACAACAAACAACCCTAAACCCCTAACATCAAAGAACACTAACACCTTAACAACAAACAACCCTAACCCCCTAACAACAAACACTAACCCCCAAACAACAAACAACACTAACCCCTAAAAACCAAAAACACTAACCCACTAACAACAAACAACACTAACACCCTAACAACAAACAACCCTAACTCCCTAACAACAAACAACACTAACACCCTAACAACAAACAACCCTAACCCCCTAAAAACAAACAACACTAACCCCCTAACAACAAAGAACCCTAAACCCCTAACATCAAACAACACTAACCCCCTAACAACACAAAACACTAACACCCTAACAACAAACAACACTAACACCCTAACAACAAAAACCACTAAACCCCAACAAGAAACAACCCTAAACCCCTAACAACAAACACTAACCCCCAACAACAAACAACACTAAACCCCTAACAAGAAACTACCCTAACCCCGTAACAACAAACAACACTAACCCCGTAACAACAAACAATACTAACCCCCAAACAACAAACAACCCTAAACCCCAAACAACAAACAACCCTAACCCCCTAACAAGAAACAATCCTAACCTCCGAAGAACCAACAACACTAACCCCCTAACCACAATAAACACTAACACCCTAACAACAAAAACCACTAAACCCCAACAAGAAACAAATCTAAACCCCTAAAAACAAACAACACTAGCCCCCTAACAACAAACAGACCTAACCAAACAACAAACAACCCTAACCCACTAACAACAAACAACACTAACATCCTACCAACAAACAACCCTAACCCCCTAACAACAAACAACACTAACACCCTAACAAGAAACAACCCTAACCCCCTAACAACAAACAACACTAACCCCCTAACAACAAACAACCCTAAACCACTAACATCAAAGAACACTAACACCCTAACAACAAACAACCCTAACCCCCTAACAACAAACACTAACCCCCAAACAACAAACAATCCTAACCCCTAAAATCCAAAAACACTAACCCTCTAACAACAAACAACCCTAACCCACTAACAGCAAACAACCCTAACCCCCTAACAACAAAAAACCCTAAACCCCTAACATCAAACAACACTAACCCCCTAACAACACAAAACACTAACACCCTAACAACAAACAACACTAACACCCTAACAACAAAAACCACTAAACCCCAACAAGAAACAACCCGAAACCCCTTACAACAAACACTAACCCCCTAACAACAAACAACACTAAACCCCTAACAAGAAACTACCCTAACCCCGTAACAACAAACAACACTAACCCCGTAACAACAAACAACCCTAACCCCCAAACAACAAACAACCCTAACCCCCTAACAACAAACAATCCTAACCCCCGAACAACCAACAACACTAACCCCCTAACCACAATAAACACTAACACACTAACAACAAAAACCACTAAACCCCAACAAGAAACAACCCTAAACCCCTAACAACAAACAACACTAACCCCCAACAACAAACAACCCTAACCAAACAACAAAAAACCCTAACCCACTAACAACAAACAACACTAACACCCTAACAACAAACAACCCTAACTCCCTAACAACAAACAACACTAACACCCTAACAACAAACAACCCTAACCCCCTAACAACAAACACTAACCCCCAAACAACAAACAACCCTAACCCCTAAAAACCAAAACCACTAACCCACTAACAACAAAGAACCCTAACCCCCAAACAACAAACAACCCTAACCCCCTAACAACAAACAATCCTAACCCCCGAACAACCAACAACACTAACCCCCTAACCACAATAAACACTAACACCCTAACAACAAATACCACTAAACGCCAACAAGAAACAACCCTAAACCCCTAACAACAAACAACACTAACCCCCTAACGACAAACAACCCTAACCAAACAACAAAAAACCCTAACCCACTAACAACAAACAACACTAACACCCTAACAACAAACAACCCTAACTCCCTAACAACAAACAACACTAACACCCTAACAACAAACAACCCTAACCCCCTAACAACAAACACTAACCCCCAAACAACAAACAACCCCAACCCCTAAAAACCAAAACCACTAACCCACTAACAACAAAGAACCCTAACCCCCAAACAACAAACAACCCTATCCCCCTAACAACAAACAATCCTAACCCCCGAACAACCAACAACACTAACCCCCTAACCACAATAAACACTAACACCCTAACAACAAAAACCACTAAACGCCAACAAGAAACAACCCTAAACCCCTAAGAACAAACAACACTAACCCCCTAACAACAAAAAACCCTAACCAAACAACAAAAAACACTAACCCACTAACAACAAACAACACTAACACCCTAACAACAAACAACCCTAACTCCCTAACAACAAACAACACTAACACCCTAACAACAAACAACCCTAACCCCCTAAAAACAAACAACACTAGCCCCCTAACAACAAACAACCCTAAACCCCTAACATCAAACAACACTAACCCCCTAACAACACAAAACACTAACACCCTAACAACAAACAACACTAACCCCCTAACAACAAAAACCACTAAACCCCAACAAGAAACAACCCTAAACCCCTAACAACAAACACTAACCCCCAACAACAAACAACACTAAACCCCTAACAAGAAACTACCCTAAACCCGTAACAACAAACAACACTAACCCCGTAACAACAAACAATACTAACCCCAAAACAACGAACAACCCTAAAACCCAAACAAGAAACAACCCTAACCCCCTAACAACAAACACTCCTAACCTCCGAAGAACCAACAACACTAACCCCCTAACCACAATAAACACTAACACCCTAACAACAAAAACCACTAAACCCCAACAAGAAACAACTCTAAACCCCTAAAAACAAACAACACTAGCCCCCTAACAACAAACAACCCTAACCAAACAACAAACAACCCTAACCCACTAACAACAAACAACACTAACCCCCTAACAACAAACAACCCTAAACCACTAACATCAAAGACCACTAACACCCTAACAACAAACAACCCTAACCCCCTAACAACAAAAAACCCTAACACCCTAACAACAAACAACACTAACACCCTAACAACAAAAACCACTAAACCCCAACAAGAAACAACCCTAAACCCCTAACAACAAACACTAACCCCCTAACAACAAACAACACTAAACCCCTAACAAGAAACTACCCTAACCCCGTAAGAACAAACAACACTAACCCCGTAACAACAAACAACCCTAACCCCCAAACAAAAAACAACCCTAACCCCCAACAACAAACAATCCTAACCCCCGAACAACCAACAACACTAACCCCCTAACCACAATAAACACTAACACACTAACAAGAAAAACCACTAAACCCCAACAAGAAACAACCCTAAACCCCTAACAACAAACAACACTAACCCCCTAACAACAAACAACCCTAACCAAACAACAAAAAACCCTAACCCACTAACAAACAACACTAACACCCTAACAACAAACAACCCTAACTCCCTAACAACAAACAACACTAACGCCCTAACAACAAACAACCCTAAGCCCCTAACAACAAACACTAACCCCCAAACAACAAACAACCCTAACCCCTAAAATCCAAAAACCCTAACCCACTAACAACAAACAACACTAACCCCCAAACAACAAACAACCCTAACCCCCTAACAACAAACAATCCTAACCCCCGAACAACCAACAACACTAACCCCCTAACCACAATAAACACTAACACCCTAACAACAAAAACCACTAAACGCCAACAAGAAACAACCCTAAAACCCTAACAACAAACAACACTAACCCCCTAACAACAAAAAACCCTAACCAAACAACAAAAAACACTAACCCACTAACAACAAACAAAACTAACACCCTAACAACAAACAACCCTAACCCCCTAAAAACAAACAACACTAACCCCCTAACAACAAACAACCCTAAATCCCTAACATCAAACAACACTAACCCCCTAACAACACAAAACACTAACACCCTAACAACAAACAACACTAACACCCTAACAACAAAAACCACTAAACCCCAACAGGAAACAACCCTAAACCCCTAACAACAAACACTAACCCCGTAACAACAAACAACACTAAACCCCTAAAAAGAAACTACCCTAACCCCGTAACAACAAACAACACTAACCCCGTAACAACAAACAATACTAACCCCCAAACAACAAACAACCCTAAACCCCAAACAACCCTAACCCCCTAACAACAAACAATCCTAACCCCCGAACAACCAACAACACTAACCCCCTAACCACAATAAACACTAACACCCTAACAACAAAAACCACTAAACGCCAACAAGAAACAACCCTAAACTTCTAACAACAAACAACACTAACCCCCTAACAACAAACAACCCTAACCAAACAACAAACAACCCTAACCCCCTAACAACAAACAACACTAACACCCTAACAACAAACAACCCTAACCCCCTAACAACAAACAACACTAACCCCCTAACAAAAAACAACCCTAAGCCGCTAACATCAAAGAACACTAACACCCTAACAACAAACAACCCTAACCCCCTAAAAACAAACACTAACCCCAAACAACAAACAACACTAACCCCTAAAAACCAAAAACACTAACCCACTAACAACAAAGAACCCTAACCCACTAACAACAAACAACCCTAACACCCTAACAACAAACAACACTAACCCCATAACATCAAACAACCCTAAACCCCTAACATCAAACAACACTAACCCCCTAACAACACAAAACACTAACACCCTAACAACAAACAACACTAACACCCTAACAACAAAAAACCCTAACCCCCTAACAACAAACAACACTAAAACCCTAACAACAAACAACCCTAACCCCCTAACAGCAAACAATACTAACCCCCTAACAACAAACAACCCTAAACCCCTAACATCAAAGAACACTAACACCTTAACAACAAACAACCCTAAACCCCTAACAACAAACACTAACCCCCAAACAACAAACAACACTAACCCCTAAAAACCAAAAACACTAACCCACTAACAACAAACAACACTAACACCCTAACAACAAACAACCCTAACTCCCTAACAACAAACAACACTAACACCCTAACAACAAACAACCCTAACCCCCTAAAAACAAACAACACTAACCCCCTAACAACAAAGAACCCTAAACCCCTAACATCAAACAACACTAACCCCCTAACAACACAAAACACTAACACCCTAACAACAAACAACACTAACACCCTAACAACAAAAACCACTAAACCCCAACAAGAAACAACCCTAAACCCCTAACAACAAACACTAACCCCCAACAACAAACAACACTAAACCCCTAACAAGAAACTACCCTAACCCCGTAACAACAAACAACACTAACCCCGTAACAACAAACAATACTAACACCCAAACAACAAACAACCCTAAACCCCAAACAACAAACAACCCTAACACCCTAACAACAAACAATCCTAACCTCCGAAGAACCAACAACACTAACCCCCTAACCACAATAAACACTAACACCCTAACAACAAAAACCACTAAACCCCAACAAGAAACAACCCTAAACCCCTAAAAACAAACAACACTAGCCCCCTAACAACAAACAAGCTACCCAAACAACAAGCAACCCTAACCCACTAACAACAAACAACACTAACATCCTAACAACAAACAACCCTAACCCCCTAACAACAAACAACACTAACACCCTAACAAGAAACAACCCTAACCCCCTAACAACAAACAACACTACCCCCTAACAACAAACAACCCTAAACCACTAACATCAAAGAACACTAACACCCTAACAACAAACAACCCTAACCCCCTAACAACAAACACTAACCCCCAAACAACAAACAATCCTAATCCCTCAAATCCAAAAACACTAACCCTCTAACAACAAACAACCCTAACCCACTAACAGCAAACAACCCTAACCCCCTAACAACAAAAAACCCTAAACCCCTAACATCAAACAACACTAACCCCCTAACAACACAAAACACTAACACCCTAACAACAAACAACACTAACACCCTAAAAACAAACAACCCTAAACCCTAAGAACAAACAACACTAACGCCCTAAGAACAAACAACACTAACCCCCTGCAACAAACAATACTAACCCCCTAACAACACAAAACCTAACCCCTTATCAACAAACAACCCTAACCCACTAACAACAAACAACCCTAACACCCTAACAACAAACAACACTAACACCCTAAAAACAAACAACCCTAAAACCCTAACATCAAAGAACACTAACACCCTAACAACAAACAACCCTAGCCCCCTAACAACAAACACTAACCCCCAAACAACAAACAACCCTAACCCCTTAAAACCAAAAACACTAACCCACTAACAACAAACAACCCTAACCCACTAACAACAAACAACTCTAACCCCCTAACAACAAACAACCCTACACCCCTAACATCAAACAACACTATCCCCCTAACAACACAAAACACTAACAGCCTCACAAAAAACAACACTAACACCCTAACAACAAAAACCACTAAACGCCAACAAGAAACAACCCTAAACTCCTAACAACAAACAACACTAACCCCCTAACAACAAACAACCATAACCAAACAACAAACAACCCTAACCCACTAACAACAAACAACACTAACACCCTAACAACAAACAACCCTAACCCCCTAACAACAAACAACACTAACCCCCTAACAAAAAACAACCCTAAACCGCTAACATCAAAGAACACTAACACCCTAACAACAAACAACCCTAACCCCCTAAAAACAAACACTAACCCCCAAACAACAAACAACACTAACCCCTAAAAACCAAAAACACTAACCCACTAACAACAAACAACACTAACCCACTGACAACAAACAATCCTAACCCCCGAACAACCAACAACACTAACCCCCTAACCACAATAAACACTAACGCCCTAACAACAAAAACCACTAAACCCCAACAAGAAACAACCCAAAACCCTAACAACAAACAACACTAACCCCCTAACAACAAACAACGCTAACCAAACAACAAACAAAAATAACCCACTAACAACAAACAACACTAACACCCTAACAACAAACAACCCTAACCCCCTAACAACAAACAGCACTAACACCCTAACAACAAACCCTAACCCCCTAACAACAAACAACCCTAAACCCCTAACATCAAAGAACACTAACACCCTAACAACAAACAACCCTAAACCCAAAAACCAAAAACACTAACCCACTAACAACAAACAACCCTAACCCCCTAAAAACAAACACTAACCCCAAACAACAAACAACACTAACCCCTAAAAACCAAAAACACTAACCCACTAACAACAAAGAACCCTAACCCACTAACAACAAACAACCCTAACACCCTAACAACAAACAACACTAACCCCATAACATCAAACAACCCTAAACCCCTAACATCAAACAACACTAACCCCCTAACAACACAAAACACTAACACCCTAACAACAAACAACACTAACACCCTAACAACAAAAAACCCTAACCCCCTAACAACAAACAACACTAAAACCCTAACAACAAACAACCCTAACCCCCTAACAGCAAACAATACTAACCCCCTAACAACAAACAACCCTAAACCCCTAACATCAAAGAACACTAACACCTTAACAACAAACAACCCTAAACCCCTAACAACAAACACTAACCCCCAAACAACAAACAACACTAACCCCTAAAAACCAAAAACACTAACCCACTAACAACAAACAACACTAACACCCTAACAACAAACAACCCTAACTCCCTAACAACAAACAACACTAACACCCTAACAACAAACAACCCTAACCCCCTAAAAACAAACAACACTAACCCCCTAACAACAAAGAACCCTAAACCCCTAACATCAAACAACACTAACCCCCTAACAACACAAAACACTAACACCCTAACAACAAACAACACTAACACCCTAACAACAAAAACCACTAAACCCCAACAAGAAACAACCCTAAACCCCTAACAACAAACACTAACCCCCAACAACAAACAACACTAAACCCCTAACAAGAAACTACCCTAACCCCGTAACAACAAACAACACTAACCCCGTAACAACAAACAATACTAACACCCAAACAACAAACAACCCTAAACCCCAAACAACAAACAACCCTAACACCCTAACAACAAACAATCCTAACCTCCGAAGAACCAACAACACTAACCCCCTAACCACAATAAACACTAACACCCTAACAACAAAAACCACTAAACCCCAACAAGAAACAACCCTAAACCCCTAAAAACAAACAACACTAGCCCCCTAACAACAAACAAGCTACCCAAACAACAAGCAACCCTAACCCACTAACAACAAACAACACTAACATCCTAACAACAAACAACCCTAACCCCCTAACAACAAACAACACTAACACCCTAACAAGAAACAACCCTAACCCCCTAACAACAAACAACACTACCCCCTAACAACAAACAACCCTAAACCACTAACATCAAAGAACACTAACACCCTAACAACAAACAACCCTAACCCCCTAACAACAAACACTAACCCCCAAACAACAAACAATCCTAATCCCTCAAATCCAAAAACACTAACCCTCTAACAACAAACAACCCTAACCCACTAACAGCAAACAACCCTAACCCCCTAACAACAAAAAACCCTAAACCCCTAACATCAAACAACACTAACCCCCTAACAACACAAAACACTAACACCCTAACAACAAACAACACTAACACCCTAAAAACAAACAACCCTAAACCCTAAGAACAAACAACACTAACGCCCTAAGAACAAACAACACTAACCCCCTGCAACAAACAATACTAACCCCCTAACAACACAAAACCTAACCCCTTATCAACAAACAACCCTAACCCACTAACAACAAACAACCCTAACACCCTAACAACAAACAACACTAACACCCTAAAAACAAACAACCCTAAAACCCTAACATCAAAGAACACTAACACCCTAACAACAAACAACCCTAGCCCCCTAACAACAAACACTAACCCCCAAACAACAAACAACCCTAACCCCTTAAAACCAAAAACACTAACCCACTAACAACAAACAACCCTAACCCACTAACAACAAACAACTCTAACCCCCTAACAACAAACAACCCTACACCCCTAACATCAAACAACACTATCCCCCTAACAACACAAAACACTAACAGCCTCACAAAAAACAACACTAACACCCTAACAACAAAAACCACTAAACGCCAACAAGAAACAACCCTAAACTCCTAACAACAAACAACACTAACCCCCTAACAACAAACAACCATAACCAAACAACAAACAACCCTAACCCACTAACAACAAACAACACTAACACCCTAACAACAAACAACCCTAACCCCCTAACAACAAACAACACTAACCCCCTAACAAAAAACAACCCTAAACCGCTAACATCAAAGAACACTAACACCCTAACAACAAACAACCCTAACCCCCTAAAAACAAACACTAACCCCCAAACAACAAACAACACTAACCCCTAAAAACCAAAAACACTAACCCACTAACAACAAACAACACTAACCCACTGACAACAAACAATCCTAACCCCCGAACAACCAACAACACTAACCCCCTAACCACAATAAACACTAACGCCCTAACAACAAAAACCACTAAACCCCAACAAGAAACAACCCAAAACCCTAACAACAAACAACACTAACCCCCTAACAACAAACAACGCTAACCAAACAACAAACAAAAATAACCCACTAACAACAAACAACACTAACACCCTAACAACAAACAACCCTAACCCCCTAACAACAAACAGCACTAACACCCTAACAACAAACCCTAACCCCCTAACAACAAACAACCCTAAACCCCTAACATCAAAGAACACTAACACCCTAACAACAAACAACCCTAAACCCAAAAACCAAAAACACTAACCCACTAACAACAAACAACCCTAACCAACTAACAACAAACAACCCTAACACCCTAACAACAAACAACACTAACCCCCTAACAACAAACAACCCTAAACCCCTAACATCAAACAACACTAACCCCCTAACAACACAAAACACTAAAACCATAACAGCAAACAACACTAACACCCTAACAACAAACAACACTAACCCCCTAACAACAAACAACCCTAAACCCCTAACATCAAACAACACTAACCCGCTAACAACACAAAACACTAACACCCTAACAACAAACAACACTAACACCCTAACAACAAAAACCACTAAACCCCAACAAGAAACAACCCTAAACCCCTAACAACAAACACTAACCCCCTAACAACAAACAACACTAAACCCCTAACAAGAAACTACCCTAACCCCGTAACAACAAACAACTCTAACCCCGTAACAACAAACAACCCTAACCCCCAAACAAGAATCAACCCTAACCCCCTAACAACAAACAATCCTAACCCCCGAACAACCAACAACACTAACCCCCAACCACAATAAACACTAACACCCTAACAACAAAAACCACTAAACGCCAACAAGAAACAACCCTAAACCCCTAACAACAAACAACACTAACCCCCTAACAACAAAAAACCCTAACCAAACAACAAAAAACCCTAACCCCGTAACAACAAACAACACTAACCCCGTAACAACAAACAATACTAACCCCCAAACAACAAACAACCCTAAACCCCAAACAACAAACAACCCTAACCCCCTAACAACAAACAATCCTAACCCCCGAACAACCAACAACACTAACCCCCTAACCACAATAAACACTAACACCCTAACAACAAAAACCACTAAACCCCAACAAGAAACAACCCTAAACCCCTAAAAACAAACAACACTAGCCCCCTAACAACAAACAAGCTACCCAAACAACAAGCAACCCTAACCCACTAACAACAAACAACACTAACATCCTAACAACAAACAACCCTAACCCCCTAACAACAAACAACACTAACACCCTAACAAGAAACAACCCTAACCCCCTAACAACAAACAACACTACCCCCTAACAACAAACAACCCTAAACCACTAACATCAAAGAACACTAACACCCTAACAACAAACAACCCTAACCCCCTAACAACAAACACTAACCCCCAAACAACAAACAATCCTAATCCCTAAAATCCAAAAACACTAACCCTCTAACAACAAACAACCCTAACCCACTAACAGCAAACAACCCTAACCCCCTAACAACAAAAAACCCTAAACCCCTAACATCAAACAACACTAACCCCCTAACAACACAAAACACTAACACCCTAACAACAAACAACACTAACACCCTAAAAAGAAACAACCCTAACCCCTAAGAACAAACAACACTAACGCCCTAAGAAGAAACAACACTAAACCCCTGCAACAAACAATACTAACCCCCTAACAACACAAAACCTAACCCCTTATCAACAAACAACCCTAACCCACTAACAACAAACAACCCTAACACCCTGACAACAAACAACACTAACACCCTAAAAACAAACAACCCTAACCCCTAAGAACAAACAACACTAACGCCCTAAGAACAAACAACACTAACCCCCAGCAACAAACAATACTAACCCCCTAACAACACAAAACCTAACCCCTTATCAACAAACAACCCTAACCCACTAACAACAAACAACCCTAACACCCTAACAACAAACAACACTAACCCCTAACAACAAACACTAACCCCCAAACAACAAACAACCCTAAGCCCTAAAAACCAAAAACACTAACCCACTAACAAACAACCCTAACCCACTGACAACAAACAACCCTAACCCCCTAACAACAAACAACCCTAAACCCCTAACATCAAACAACACTAACCCCCTAAGAACACAAAACACTAACACCCTAACAACAAACAACACTAACCCCCTAACCACAATAAACACTAACACCCTAACAACAAAAACCACTAAACGCCAACAAGAAACAACCCTAAAACCCTAACAACAAACAACACTAACCCCCTAACAACAAAAAACCCTAACCAAACAACAAAAAACACTAACCCACTAACAACAAACAACACTAACACCCTAACAACAAACAACCCTAACTCCCTAACAACAAACAACACTAACACCCTAACAACAAACAACCCTAACCCCCTAAAAACAAACAACACTAACCCCCTAACAACAAACAACCCTAAATCCCTAACATCAAACAACACTAACCCCCTAACAACACAAAACACTAACACCCTAACAACAAACAACACTAACACCTTAACAACAAAAACCACTAAACCCCAACAAGAAACAACCCTAAACCCCTAACAACAAACACTAACCCCCTAACAACAAACAACACTAAACCCCTAAAAAGAAACTACCCTAACCCCGTAACAACAAACAACACTAACCCCGTAACAAAAAATAATACTAACCCCCAAACAACAAACAACCCTAAACCCCAAACAACCCTAACCCCCTAACAACAAACAATCCTAACCCCCGAACAACCAACAACACTAACCCCCTAACCACAATAAACACTAACACCCTAACAACAAAAACCACTAAACGCCAACAAGAAACAACCCTAAACTCCTAACAACAAACAACACTAACCCCCTAACAACAAACAACCCTAACCAAACAACAAACAACCCTAACCCACTAACAACAAACAACACTAACACCCTAACAACAAACAACCCTAACCCCCTAACAACAAACAACACTAACCCCCTATCAAAAAACAACCCTAAGCCGCTAACATCAAAGAACACTAACACCCTAACAACAAACAACCCTAACCCCCTAAAAACAAACACTAACCCCAAACAACAAACAACACTAACCCCTAAAAACCAAAAACACTAACCCACTAACAACAAACAACCCTAACCCACTAACAACAAACAACCCTAACACCCTAACAACAAACAACACTAACCCCTAACATCAAACAACCCTAAACCCCTAACATCAAACAACACTAACCCCCTAACAACACAAAACACTAACACCCTAACAACAAACAACACTAACACCCTAACAACAAAAAACCCTAACCCCCTAACAACAAACAACACTAACACCCTAACAACAAACAACCCTAACCCCCTAACAGCAAACAATACTAACCCCCTAACAACAAACAACCCTAAACCCCTAACATCAAAGAACACTAACACCTTAACAACAAACAACCCTAACCCCCTAACAACAAACACTAACCCCCAAACAACAAACAACACTAACCCCTAAAAACCAAAAACACTAACCCACTAACAACAAACAACACTAACACCCTAACAACAAACAACCCTAACTCCCTAACAACAAACAACACTAACACCCTAACAACAAACAACCCTAACCCCCTAAAAACAAACAACACTAACCCCCTAACAACAAACAACCCTAAACCCCTAACATCAAACAACACTAACCCCCTAACAACACAAAACACTAACACCCTAACAACAAACAACACTAACACCCTAACAACAAAAACCACTAAACCCCAACAAGAAACAACCCTAAACCCCTAACAACAAACACTAACCCCCAACAACAAACAACACTAAACCCCTAACAAGAAACTACCCTAACCCCGTAACAACAAACAACACTAACCCCGTAACAACAAACAATACTAACCCCCAAACAACAAACAACCCTAAACCCCAAACAACAAACAACCCTAACCCCCTAACAAGAAACAATCCTAACCTCCGAAGAACCAACAACACTAACCCCCTAACCACAATAAACACTAACACCCTAACAACAAAAACCACTAAACCCCAACAAGAAACAAATCTAAACCCCTAAAAACAAACAACACTAGCCCCCTAACAACAAACAGACCTAACCAAACAACAAACAACCCTAACCCACTAACAACAAACAACACTAACATCCTACCAACAAACAACCCTAACCCCCTAACAACAAACAACACTAACACCCTAACAAGAAACAACCCTAACCCCCTAACAACAAACAACACTAACCCCCTAACAACAAACAACCCTAAACCACTAACATCAAAGAACACTAACACCCTAACAACAAACAACCCTAACCCCCTAACAACAAACACTAACCCCCAAACAACAAACAATCCTAACCCCTAAAATCCAAAAACACTAACCCTCTAACAACAAACAACCCTAACCCACTAACAGCAAACAACCCTAACCCCCTAACAACAAAAAACCCTAAACCCCTAACATCAAACAACACTAACCCCCTAACAACACAAAACACTAACACCCTAACAACAAACAACACTAACACCCTAACAACAAAAACCACTAAACCCCAACAAGAAACAACCCGAAACCCCTTACAACAAACACTAACCCCCTAACAACAAACAACACTAAACCCCTAACAAGAAACTACCCTAACCCCGTAACAACAAACAACACTAACCCCGTAACAACAAACAACCCTAACCCCCAAACAACAAACAACCCTAACCCCCTAACAACAAACAATCCTAACCCCCGAACAAGCAACAACACTAACCCCCTAACCACAATAAACACTAACACACTAACAAGAAAAACCACTAAACCCCAACAAGAAACAACCCTAAACCCCTAACAACAAACAACACTAACCCCCAACAACAAACAACCCTAACCAAACAACAAAAAACCCTAACCCACTAACAACAAACAACACTAACACCCTAACAACAAACAACCCTAACTCCCTAACAACAAACAACACTAACACCCTAACAACAAACAACCCTAACCCCCTAACAACAAACACTAACCCCCAAACAACAAACAACCCTAACCCCTAAAAACCAAAACCACTAACCCACTAACAACAAAGAACCCTAACCCCCAAACAACAAACAACCCTAACCCCCTAACAACAAACAATCCTAACCCCCGAACAACCAACAACACTAACCCCCTAACCACAATAAACACTAACACCCTAACAACAAAAACCACTAAACGCCAACAAGAAACAACCCTAAACCCCTAACAACAAACAACACTAACCCCCTAACAACAAAAAACCCTAACCAAACAACAAAAAACACTAACCCACTAACAACAAACAACACTAACACCCTAACAACAAACAACCCTAACTCCCTAACAACAAACAACACTAACACCCTAACAACAAACAACCCTAACCCCCTAAAAACAAACAACACTAACCCCCTAACAACAAACAACCCTAAATCCCTAACATCAAACAACACTAACCCCGTAACAACACAAAACACTAACACCCTAACAACAAACAACACTAACACCCTAACAACAAAAACCACTAAACCCCAACAAGAAACAACCCTAAACGCCTAACAACAAACACTAAAACCCTAACTACAAACAACACTAAACCCCTAAAAAGAAACTACCCTAACCCCGTAACAACAAACAACACTAACCCCGTAACAACAAACAATACTAACCCCCAAACAACAAACAACCCTAAACCCCAAACAACCCTAACCCCCTAACAACAAACAATCCTAACCCCCGAAAAACCAACAACACTAACCCCCTAACCACAATAAACACTAACACCCTAACAACAAAAACCACTAAACGCCAACAAGAAACAACCCTAAACTCCTAACAACAAACAACACTAACCCCCTAACAACAAACAACCCTAACCAAACAACAAACAACCCTAACCCACTAACAACAAACAACACTAACACCCTAACAACAAACAACCCTAACCCTCTAACAACAAACAACACTAACGCCCTAACAAAAAACAACCCTAAGCCGCTAACATCAAAGAACACTAACACCCTAACAACAAACAACCCTAACCCCCTAAAAACAAACACTAACCCCAAACAACAAACAACACTAACCCCTAAAAACCAAAAACACTAACCCACTAACAACAAACAACCCTAACCCACTAACAACAAACAACCCTAACACCCTAACAACAAACAACCCTAACCCCCTAAAAACAAACAACACTAACCCCATAACATCAAACAACCCTAAACCCCTAACATCAAACAACACTAACCCCCTAACAACACAAAACACTAACACCCTAACAACAAACAACACTAACACCCTAACAACAAAAAACCCTAACCCCCTAACAACAAACAACACTAAAACCCTAACAACAAACAACCCTAACCCCCTAACAGCAAACAATACTAACCCCCTAACAACAAACAACCCTAAACCCCTAACATCAAAGAACACTAACACCTTAACAACAAACAACCCTAACCCCCTAACAACAAACACTAACCCCCAAACAACAAACAACACTAACCCCTAAAAACCAAAAACACTAACCCACTAACAACAAACAACACTAACACCCTAACAACAAACAACCCTAACTCCCTAACAACAAACAACACTAACACCCTAACAACAAACAACCCTAACCCCCTAAAAACAAACAACACTAAACCCCTAAGAACAAACAACCCTAAACCCCTAACATCAAACAACACTAACCCCCTAACAACACAAAACACTAACACCCTAACAACAAACAACACTAACACCCTAACAACAAAAACCACTAAACCCCAACAAGAAACAACCCTAAACCCCTAACAACAAACACTAACCCCCAACAACAAACAACACTAAACCCCTAACAAGAAACTACCCTAACCCCGTAACAACAAACAACACTAACCCCGTAACAACAAACAATACTAACCCCCAAACAACAAACAACCCTAAACCCCAAACAACAAACAACCCTAACCCCCTAACAACAAACAATCCTAACCCCCGAACAACCAACAACACTAACCCCCTAACCACAATAAACACTAACACCCTAACAACAAAAACCACTAAACCCCAACAAGAAACAACCCTAAA
Organism: Elephas maximus indicus; assembly: GCF_024166365.1. Classification (NCBI taxonomy): domain Eukaryota; kingdom Metazoa; phylum Chordata; class Mammalia; order Proboscidea; family Elephantidae; genus Elephas; species Elephas maximus. The sequence continues at coordinate 221,104,380 of NC_064821.1, read as the reverse complement.
CCCCTAAAAACAAACAACACTAGCCCCCTAACAACAAACAAGCTACCCAAACAACAAGCAACCCTAACCCACTAACAACAAACAACACTAACATCCTAACAACAAACAACCCTAACCCCCTAACAACAAACAACACTAACACCCTAACAAGAAACAACCCTAACCCCCTAACAACAAACAACACTAACCCCCTAACAACAAACAACCCTAAACCACTAACATCAAAGAACACTAACACCCTAACAACAAACAACCCTAACCCCCTAACAACAAACACTAACCCCCAAACAACAAACAATCCTAACCCCTAAAATCCAAAAACGCTAACCCTCTAACAACAAACAACCCTAACCCACTAACAGCAAACAACCCTAACCCCCTAACAACAAAAAACCCTAAACCCCTAACATCAAACAACACTAACCCCCTAACAACACAAAACACTAACACCCTAACAACAAACAACACTAACACCCTAACAACAAAAACCACTAAACCCCAACAAGAAACAACCCTAAACCCCTTACAACAAACACTAACCCCCTAACAACAAACAACACTAAACCCCTAACAAGAAACTACCCTAACCCCGTAACAACAAACAACACTAACCCCGTAACAACAAACAACCCTAACCCCCAAACAACAAACAACCCTAACCCCCTAACAACAAACAATCCTAACCCCCGAACAACCAACAACACTAACCCCCTAACCACAATAAACACTAACACACTAACAAGAAAAACCACTAAACCCCAACAAGAAACAACCCTAAACCCCTAACAACAAACAACACTAACCCCCTAACAACAAACAACCCTAACCAAACAACAAAAAACCCTAACCCACTAACAACAAACAACACTAACACCCTAACAACAAACAACCCTAACCCCCTAACAACAAACACTAACCCCCAAACAACAAACAACCCTAACCCCTAAATACCAAAAACACTAACCCACTAACAACAAAGAACCCTAACCCCCAAACAACAAACAACCCTAACCCCCTAACAACAAACAATCCTAACCCCCGAACAACCAACAACACTAACCCCCTAACCACAATAAACACTAACACCCTAACAACAAAAACCACTAAACGCCAACAAGAAACAACCCTAAACCCCTAACAACAAACAACACTAACCCCCTAACAACAAAAAACCCTAACCAAACAACAAAAAACACTAACCCACTAACAACAAACAGCACTAACACCCTAACAACAAACAACCCTAACCCCCTAACAACAAACACTAACCCCCAGACAACAAACAACCCTAACCCCTAAAAACCAAAAACACTAACCCACTAACAACAAACCACCCTAACCCCCAAACAACAAACAACCCTAACCCCCTAACAACAAACAATCCTAACCCCCGAACAACCAACAACACTAACCCCCTAACCACAATAAACACTAACACCCTAACAACAAAAACCACTAAACGCCAACAAGAAACAACCCTAAAACCCTAACAACAAACAACACTAACCCCCTAACAACAAAAAACCCTAACCAAACAACAAAAAACACTAACCCACTAACAACAAACAACACTAACACCCTAACAACAAACAACCCTAACTCCCTAACAACAAACAACACTAACACCCTAACAACAAACAACCCTAACCCCCTAAAAACAAACAACACTAACCCCCTAACAACAAACAACCCTAAACCCCTAACATCAAACAACACTGACCCCCTAACAACACAAAACACTAACACCCTAACAACAAACAACACTAACACCCTAACAACAAAAACCACTAAACCCCAGCAAGAAACAACCCTAAACCCCTAACAACAAACACTAACCCCCTAACAACAAACAACACTAAACCCCTAAAAAGAAACTACCCTAACCCCGTAACAACAAACAACACTAACCCCGTAACAACAAACAATACTAACCCCCAAACAACAAACAACCCTAAACCCCAAACAACCCTAACCCCCTAACAACAAACAATCCTAACCCCCGAACAACCAACAACACTAACCCCCTAACCACAATAAACACTAACACCCTAACAACAAAAACCACTAAACGCCAACAAGAAACAACCCTAAACTCCTAACAACAAACAACACTAACCCCCTAACAACAAACAACCCTAACCAAACAACAAACAACCCTAACCCACTAACAACAAACAACACTAACACCCTAACAACAAACAACCCTAACCCCCTAACAACAAACAACACTAACCCCCTAACAGAAAACAACCCTAAGCCGCTAACATCAAAGAACACTAACACCCTAACAACAAACAACCCTAACCCCCTAAAAACAAACACTAACCCCAAACAACAAACAACACTAACCCCTAAAAACCAAAAACACTAACCCACTAACAACAAACAACCCTAACCCACTAACAAAAAACAACCCTAACACCCTAACAACAAACAACACTAACCCCATAACATCAAACAACCCTAAACCCCTAACATCAAACAACACTAACCCCCTAACAACACAAAACACTAACACCCTAACAACAAACAACACTAACACCCTAACAACAAAAAACCCTAACCCCCTAACAACAAACAACACTAACACCCTAACAACAAACAACCCTAACCCCCTAACAGCAAACAATACTAACCCCCTAACAACAAACAACCCTAAACCCCTAACATCAAAGAACACTAACACCTTAACAACAAACAACCCTAACCCCCTAACAACAAACACTAACCCCCAAACAACAAACAACACTAACCCCTAAAAACCAAAAACACTAACCCACTAACAACAAACAACACTAACACCCTAACAACAAACAACCCTAACTCCCTAACAACAAACAACACTAACACCCTAACAACAAACAACCCTAACCCCCTAAAAACAAACAACACTAACCCCCTAACAACAAACAACCCTAAACCCCTAACATCAAACAACACTAACCCCGTAACAACACAAAACACTAACACCCTAACAACAAACAACACTAACACCCTAACAACAAAAACCACTAAACCCCAACAAGAAACAACCCTAAACCCCTAACAACAAACACTAACCCCCAACAACAAACAACACTAAACCCCTAACAAGAAACTACCCTAACCCCGTAACAACAAACAACACTAACCCCGTAACAACAAACAATACTAACCCCCAAACAACAAACAACCCTAAACCCCAAACAACAAACAACCCTAACCCCCTAACAACAAACAATCCTAACCTCCGAAGAACCAACAACACTAACCCCCTAACCACAATAAACACTAACACCCTAACAACAAAAACCACTAAACCCCAACAAGAAACAACCCTAAACCCCTAAAAACAAACAACACTAGCCCCCTAACAACAAACAAGCTACCCAAACAACAAGCAACCCTAACCCACTAACAACAAACAACACTAACATCCTAACAACAAACAACCCTAACCCCCTAACAACAAACAACACTAACACCCTAACAAGAAACAACCCTAACCCCCTAACAACAAACAACACTACCCCCTAACAACAAACAACCCTAAACCACTAACATCAAAGAACACTAACACCCTAACAACAAACAACCCTAACCCCCTAACAACAAACACTAACCCCCAAACAACAAACAATCCTAATCCCTAAAATCCAAAAACACTAACCCTCTAACAACAAACAACCCTAACCCACTAACAGCAAACAACCCTAACCCCCTAACAACAAAAAACCCTAAACCCCTAACATCAAACAACACTAACCCCCTAACAACACAAAACACTAACACCCTAACAACAAACAACACTAACACCCTAAAAAGAAACAACCCTAACCCCTAAGAACAAACAACACTAACGCCCTAAGAAGAAACAACACTAACCCCCTGCAACAAACAATACTAACCCCCTAACAACACAAAACCTAACCCCTTATCAACAAACAACCCTAACCCACTAACAACAAACAACCCTAACACCCTAACAACAAACAACACTAACACCCTAAAAACAAACAACCCTAACCCCTAAGAACAAACAACACTAACGCCCTAAGAACAAACAACACTAACCCCCAGCAACAAACAATACTACCCCCTAACAACACAAAACCTAACCCCTTATCAACAAACAACCCTAACCCACTAACAACAAACAACCCTAACACCCTAACAACAAACAACACTAACCCCTAACAACAAACACTAACCCCCAAACAACAAACAACCCTAAGCCCTAAAAACCAAAAACACTAACCCACTAACAAACAACCCTAACCCACTGACAACAAACAACCCTAACCCCCTAACAACAAACAACCCTAAACCCCTAACATCAAACAACACTAACCCCCTAACAACACAAAACACTAACACCCTAACAACAAACAACACTAAACCCGTAACAAGAAACTACCCTAACCCCGTAACAACAAACAACACTAACCCCGTAACAACAAACAACCCTAACCCCCAAAAAACAAACAACCCTAACCCCCTAACAACAAACAATCCTAACCCCCGAACAACCAACAACACTAATCCCCTAACCACAATAAACACTAACACCCTAACAACAAATACCACTAAACGCCAACAAGAAACAACCCTAAACCCCTAACAACAAACAACACTAACCCCTAAAAACCAAAAACACTAACCCACTAACAACAAACAACACTAACACCCTAACAACAAACAACCCTAACTCCCTAACAAAAAAAAACACAAACACCCTAACAACAAACAACCCTAACCTCCTAAAAACAAACAACACTAACCCCCTAACAACAAACAACCCTAAACCCCTAACATCAAACAACACTAACCCCCTAACAACACAAAACACTAACACCCTAACAACAAACAACACTAACACCCTAACAACAAAAACCACTAAACCCCAACAAGAAACAACCCTAAACCCCTAACAACAAACACTAACCCCCAACAACAAACAACACTAAACCCCTAACAAGAAACTACCCTAACCCCGTAACAACAAACAACACTAACTCCGTAACAACAAACAATACTAACCCCCAAACAACAAACAACCCTAAACCCCAAACAACAAACAACCCTAACCCCCTAACAAGAAACAATCCTAACCCCCGAAGAACCAACAACACTAACCCCCTAACCACAATAAACACTAACACCCTAACAACAAAAACCACTAAACCCCAACAAGAAACAAATCTAAACCCCTAAAAACAAACAACACTAGCCCCCTAACAACAAACAGACCTAACCAAACAACAAACAACCCTAACCCACTAACAACAAACAACACTAACATCCTAACAACAAACAACCCTAAACCCCTAACAACAAACAACACTAACACCCTAACAAGAAACAACCCTAACCCCCTAACAACAAACAACACTAACCCCCTAACAACAAACAACCCTAAACCACTAACATCAAAGAACACTAACACCCTAAAAACAAACAACCCTAACCCCCTAACAACAAACACTAACCCCCAAACAACAAACAATCCTAACCCCTAAAATCCAAAAACACTAACCCTCTAACAACAAACAACCCTAACCCACTAACAGCAAACAACCCTAACCCCCTAACAACAAAAAACCCTAAACCCCTAACATCAAACAACACTAACCCCCTAACAACACAAAACACTAACACCCTAACAACAAACAACACTAACACCCTAAAAACAAACAACCCTAAACCCTAAGAACAAACAACACTAACGCCCTAAGAACAAACAACACTAACCCCCTGCAACAAACAATACTAACCCCCTAACAACACAAAACCTAACCCCTTATCAACAAACAACCCTAACCCACTAACAACAAACAACCCTAACACCCTAACAACAAACAACACTAACACCCTAAAAACAAACAACCCTAAAACCCTAACATCAAAGAACACTAACACCCTAACAACAAACAACCCTAGCCCCCTAACAACAAACACTAACCCCCAAACAACAAACAACCCTAACCCCTTAAAACCAAAAACACTAACCCACTAACAACAAACAACCCTAACCCACTAACAACAAACAACTCTAACCCCCTAACAACAAACAACCCTACACCCCTAACATCAAACAACACTATCCCCCTAACAACACAAAACACTAACAGCCTCACAAAAAACAACACTAACACCCTAACAACAAAAACCACTAAACGCCAACAAGAAACAACCCTAAACTCCTAACAACAAACAACACTAACCCCCTAACAACAAACAACCATAACCAAACAACAAACAACCCTAACCCACTAACAACAAACAACACTAACACCCTAACAACAAACAACCCTAACCCCCTAACAACAAACAACACTAACCCCCTAACAAAAAACAACCCTAAACCGCTAACATCAAAGAACACTAACACCCTAACAACAAACAACCCTAACCCCCTAAAAACAAACACTAACCCCCAAACAACAAACAACACTAACCCCTAAAAACCAAAAACACTAACCCACTAACAACAAACAACCCTAACCCACTAACAACAAACAATCCTAACCCCCGAACAACCAACAACACTAACCCCCTAACCACAATAAACACTAACGCCCTAACAACAAAAACCACTAAACCCCAACAAGAAACAACCCAAAACCCTAACAACAAACAACACTAACCCCCTAACAACAAACAACGCTAACCAAACAACAAACAAAAATAACCCACTAACAACAAACAACACTAACACCCCAACAACAAACAACCCTAACCCCCTAACAACAAACAGCACTAACACCCTAACAACAAACCCTAACCCCCTAACAACAAACAACCCTAAACCCCTAACATCAAAGAACACTAACACCCTAACAACAAACAACCCTAAACCCAAAAACCAAAAACACTAACCCACTAACAACAAACAACCCTAACCAACTAACAACAAACAACCCTAACACCCTAACAACAAACAACACTAACCCCCTAACAACAAACAACCCTAAACCCCTAACATCAAACAACACTAACCCCCTAACAACACAAAACACTAAAACCATAACAACAAACAACACTAACACCCTAACAACAAACAACACTAACCCCCTAACAACAAACAACCCTAAACCCCTAACATCAAACAACACTAACCCGCTAACAACACAAAACACTAACACCCTAACAACAAACAACACTAACACCCTAACAACAAAAACCACTAAACCCCAACAAGAAACAACCCTAAACCCCTAACAACAAACACTAACCCCCTAACAACAAACAACACTAAACCCCTAACAAGAAACTACCCTAACCCCGTAACAACAAACAACTCTAACCCCGTAACAACAAACAACCCTAACCCCCAAACAAGAATCAACCCTAACCCCCTAACAACAAACAATCCTAACCCCCGAACAACCAACAACACTAACCCCCAACCACAATAAACACTAACACCCTAACAACAAAAACCACTAAACGCCAAAAAGAAACAACCCTAAACCCCTAACAACAAACAACACTAACCCCCTAACAACAAAAAACCCTAACCAAACAACAAAAAACCCTAACCCCGTAACAACAAACAACACTAACCCCGTAACAACAAACAATACTAACCCCCAAACAACAAACAACCCTAAACCCCAAACAACAAACAACCCTAACCCCCTAACAACAAACAATCCTAACCCCCGAACAACCAACAACACTAACCCCCTAACCACAATAAACACTAACACCCTAACAACAAAAACCACTAAACCCCAACAAGAAACAACCCTAAACCCCTAAAAACAAACAACACGAGCCCCCTAACAACAAACAAGCTACCCAAACAACAAGCAACCCTAACCCACTAACAACAAACAACACTAACATCCTAACAACAAACAACCCTAACCCCCTAACAACAAACAACACTAACACCCTAACAAGAAACAACCCTAACCCCCTAACAACAAACAACACTACCCCCTAACAACAAACAACCCTAAACCACTAACATCAAAGAACACTAACACCCTAACAACAAACAACCCTAACCCCCTAACAACAAACACTAACCCCCAAACAACAAACAATCCTAATCCCTAAAATCCAAAAACACTAACCCTCTAACAACAAACAACCCTAACCCACTAACAGCAAACAACCCTAACCCCCTAACAACAAAAAACCCTAAACCCCTAACATCAAACAACACTAACCCCCTAACAACACAAAACACTAACACCCTAACAACAAACAACACTAACACCCTAAAAAGAAACAACCCTAACCCCTAAGAACAAACAACACTAACGCCCTAAGAAGAAACAACACTAAACCCCTGCAACAAACAATACTAACCCCCTAACAACACAAAACCTAACCCCTTATCAACAAACAACCCTAACCCACTAACAACAAACAACCCTAACACCCTGACAACAAACAACACTAACACCCTAAAAACAAACAACCCTAACCCCTAAGAACAAACAACACTAACGCCCTAAGAACAAACAACACTAACCCCCAGCAACAAACAATACTAACCCCCTAACAACACAAAACCTAACCCCTTATCAACAAACAACCCTAACCCACTAACAACAAACAACCCTAACACCCTAACAACAAACAACACTAACACCCTAAAAACAAACAACCCTAACCCCTAAGAACAAACAACACTAACGCCCTAAGAACAAACAACACTAACCCCCAGCAACAAACAATACTAACCCCCTAACAACACAAAACCTAACCCCTTATCAACAAACAACCCTAACCCACTAACAACAAACAACCCTAAACCCCTAACATCAAAGAACACTAACACCTTAACAACAAACAACCCTAACCCCCTAACAACAAACACTAACCCCCAAACAACAAACAACACTAACCCCTAAAAACCAAAAACACTAACCCACTAACAACAAACAACACTAACACCCTAACAACAAACAACCCTAACTCCCTAACAACAAACAACACTAACACCCTAACAACAAACAACCCTAACCCCCTAAAAACAAACAACACTAACCCCCTAACAACAAACAACCCTAAACCCCTAACATCAAACAACACTAACCCCCTAACAACACAAAACACTAACACCCTAACAACAAACAACACTAACACCCTAACAACAAAAACCACTAAACCCCAACAAGAAACAACCCTAAACCCCTAACAACAAACACTAACCCCCAACAACAAACAACACTAAACCCCTAACAAGAAACTACCCTAACCCCGTAACAACAAACAACACTAACCCCGTAACAACAAACAATACTAACCCCCAAACAACAAACAACCCTAAACCCCAAACAACAAACAACCCTAACCCCCTAACAACAAACAATCCTAACCTCCGAAGAACCAACAACACTAACCCCCTAACCACAATAAACACTAACACCCTAACAACAAAAACCACTAAACCCCAACAAGAAACAAATCTAAACCCCTAAAAACAAACAACACTAGCCCCCTAACAACAAACAAGCTACCCAAACAACAAGCAACCCTAACCCACTAACAACAAACAACACTAACATCCTAACAACAAACAACCCTAACCCCCTAACAACAAACAACACTAACACCCTAACAAGAAACAACCCTAACCCCCTAACAACAAACAACACTACCCCCTAACAACAAACAACCCTAAACCACTAACATCAAAGAACACTAACACCCTAACAACAAACAACCCTAACCCCCTAACAACAAACACTAACCCCCAAACAACAAACAATCCTAATCCCTAAAATCCAAAAACACTAACCCTCTAACAACAAACAACCCTAACCCACTAACAGCAAACAACCCTAACCCCCTAACAACAAAAAACCCTAAACCCCTAACATCAAACAACACTAACCCCCTAACAACACAAAACACTAACACCCTAACAACAAACAACACTAACACCCTAAAAAGAAACAACCCTAACCCCTAAGAACAAACAACACTAACGCCCTAAGAAGAAACAACACTAACCCCCTGCAACAAACAATACTAACCCCCTAACAACACAAAACCTAACCCCTTATCAACAAACAACCCTAACCCACTAACAACAAACAACCCTAACACCCTAACAACAAACAACACTAACACCCTAAAAACAAACAACCCTAACCCCTAAGAACAAACAACACTAACGCCCTAAGAACAAACAACACTAACCCCCAGCAACAAACAATACTACCCCCTAACAACACAAAACCTAACCCCTTATCAACAAACAACCCTAACCCACTAACAACAAACAACCCTAACACCCTAACAACAAACAACACTAACCCCTAACAACAAACACTAACCCCCAAACAACAAACAACCCTAAGCCCTAAAAACCAAAAACACTAACCCACTAACAAACAGCCCTAACCCACTGACAACAAACAACCCTAACCCCCTAACAACAAACAACCCTAAACCCCTAACATCAAACAACACTAACCCCCTAACAACACAAAACACTAACACCCTAACAACAAACAACACTAAACCCGTAACAAGAAACTACCCTAACCCCGTAACAACAAACAACACTAACCCCGTAACAACAAACAACCCTAACCCCCAAAAAACAAACAACCCTAACCCCCTAACAACAAACAATCCTAACCCCCGAACAACCAACAACACTAACCCCCTAACCACAATAAACACTAACACCCTAACAACAAATACCACTAAACGCCAACAAGAAACAACCCTAAACCCCTAACAACAAACAACACTAACCCCTAAAAACCAAAAACACTAACCCACTAACAACAAACAACACTAACACCCTAACAACAAACAACCCTAACTCCCTAACAACAAACAACACTAACACCCTAACAACAAACAACCCTAACCTCCTAAAAACAAACAACACTAACCCCCTAACAACAAACAACCCTAAACCCCTAACATCAAACAACACTAACCCCCTAACAACACAAAACACTAACACCCTAACAACAAACAACACTAACACCCTAACAACAAAAACCACTAAACCCCAACAAGAAACAACCCTAAACCCCTAACAACAAACACTAACCCCCAACAACAAACAACACTAAACCCCTAACAAGAAACTACCCTAACCCCGTAACAACAAACAACACTAACTCCGTAACAACAAACAATACTAACCCCCAAACAACAAACAACCCTAAACCCCAAACAACAAACAACCCTAACCCCCTAACAAGAAACAATCCTAACCCCCGAAGAACCAACAACACTAACCCCCTAACCACAATAAACACTAACACCCTAACAACAAAAACCACTAAACCCCAACAAGAAACAAATCTAAACCCCTAAAAACAAACAACACTAGCCCCCTAACAACAAACAGACCTAACCAAACAACAAACAACCCTAACCCACTAACAACAAACAACACTAACATCCTACCAACAAACAACCCTAACCCCCTAACAACAAACAACACTAACACCCTAACAAGAAACAACCCTAACCCCCTAACAACAAACAACACTAACCCCCTAACAACAAACAACCCTAAACCACTAACATCAAAGAACACTAACACCCTAACAACAAACAACCCTAACCCCCTAACAACAAACACTAACCCCCAAACAACAAACAATCCTAACCCCTAAAATCCAAAAACACTAACCCTCTAACAACAAACAACCCTAACCCACTAACAGCAAACAACCCTAACCCCCTAACAACAAAAAACCCTAAACCCCTAACATCAAACAACACTAACCCCCTAACAACACAAAACACTAACACCCTAACAACAAACAACACTAACACCCTAACAACAAAAACCACTAAACCCCAACAAGAAACAACCCGAAACCCCTTACAACAAACACTAACCCCCTAACAACAAACAACACTAAACCCCTAACAAGAAACTACCCTAACCCCGTAACAACAAACAACACTAACCCCGTAACAACAAACAACCCTAACCCCCAAACAACAAACAACCCTAACCCCCTAACAACAAACAATCCTAACCCCCGAACAACCAACAACACTAACCCCCTAACCACAATAAACACTAACACACTAACAAGAAAAACCACTAAACCCCAACAAGAAACAACCCTAAACCCCTAACAACAAACAACACTAACCCCCAACAACAAACAACCCTAACCAAACAACAAACAACCCTAACCCACTAACAACAAACAACACTAACACCCTAACAACAAACAACCCTAACCCCCTAACAACAAACAACACTAACCCCCTATCAAAAAACAACCCTAAGCCGCTAACATCAAAGAACACTAACACCCTAACAACAAACAACCCTAACCCCCTAAAAACAAACACTAACCCCAAACAACAAACAACACTAACCCCTAAAAACCAAAAACACTAACCCACTAACAACAAACAACCCTAACCCACTAACAACAAACAACCCTAACACCCTAACAACAAACAACACTAACCCCATAACATCAAACAACCCTAAACCCCTAACATCAAACAACACTAACCCCCTAACAACACAAAACACTAACACCCTAACAACAAACAACACTAACACCCTAACAACAAAAAACCCTAACCCCCTAACAACAAACAACACTAACACCCTAACAACAAACAACCCTAACCCCCTAACAGCAAACAATACTAACCCCCTAACAACAAACAACCCTAAACCCCTAACATCAAAGAACACTAACACCTTAACAACAAACAACCCTAACCCCCTAACAACAAACACTAACCCCCAAACAACAAACAACACTAACCCCTAAAAACCAAAAACACTAACCCACTAACAACAAACAACACTAACACCCTAACAACAAACAACCCTAACTCCCTAACAACAAACAACACTAACACCCTAACAACAAACAACCCTAACCCCCTAAAAACAAACAACACTAACCCCCTAACAACAAACAACCCTAAACCCCTAACATCAAACAACACTAACCCCCTAACAACACAAAACACTAACACCCTAACAACAAACAACACTAACACCCTAACAACAAAAACCACTAAACCCCAACAAGAAACAACCCTAAACCCCTAACAACAAACACTAACCCCCAACAACAAACAACACTAAACCCCTAACAAGAAACTACCCTAACCCCGTAACAACAAACAACACTAACCCCGTAACAACAAACAATACTAACCCCCAAACAACAAACAACCCTAAACCCCAAACAACAAACAACCCTAACCCCCTAACAAGAAACAATCCTAACCTCCGAAGAACCAACAACACTAACCCCCTAACCACAATAAACACTAACACCCTAACAACAAAAACCACTAAACCCCAACAAGAAACAAATCTAAACCCCTAAAAACAAACAACACTAGCCCCCTAACAACAAACAGACCTAACCAAACAACAAACAACCCTAACCCACTAACAACAAACAACACTAACATCCTACCAACAAACAACCCTAACCCCCTAACAACAAACAACACTAACACCCTAACAAGAAACAACCCTAACCCCCTAACAACAAACAACACTAACCCCCTAACAACAAACAACCCTAAACCACTAACATCAAAGAACACTAACACCCTAACAACAAACAACCCTAACCCCCTAACAACAAACACTAACCCCCAAACAACAAACAATCCTAACCCCTAAAATCCAAAAACACTAACCCTCTAACAACAAACAACCCTAACCCACTAACAGCAAACAACCCTAACCCCCTAACAACAAAAAACCCTAAACCCCTAACATCAAACAACACTAACCCCCTAACAACACAAAACACTAACACCCTAACAACAAACAACACTAACACCCTAACAACAAAAACCACTAAACCCCAACAAGAAACAACCCGAAACCCCTTACAACAAACACTAACCCCCTAACAACAAACAACACTAAACCCCTAACAAGAAACTACCCTAACCCCGTAACAACAAACAACACTAACCCCGTAACAACAAACAACCCTAACCCCCAAACAACAAACAACCCTAACCCCCTAACAACAAACAATCCTAACCCCCGAACAACCAACAACACTAACCCCCTAACCACAATAAACACTAACACACTAACAAGAAAAACCACTAAACCCCAACAAGAAACAACCCTAAACCCCTAACAACAAACAACACTAACCCCCAACAACAAACAACCCTAACCAAACAACAAACAACCCTAACCCACTAACAACAAACAACACTAACACCCTAACAACAAACAACCCTAACCCCCTAACAACAAACAACACTAACCCCCTATCAAAAAACAACCCTAAGCCGCTAACATCAAAGAACACTAACACCCTAACAACAAACAACCCTAACCCCCTAAAAACAAACACTAACCCCAAACAACAAACAACACTAACCCCTAAAAACCAAAAACACTAACCCACTAACAACAAACAACCCTAACCCACTAACAACAAACAACCCTAACACCCTAACAACAAACAACACTAACCCCATAACATCAAACAACCCTAAACCCCTAACATCAAACAACACTAACCCCCTAACAACACAAAACACTAACACCCTAACAACAAACAACACTAACACCCTAACAACAAAAAACCCTAACCCCCTAACAACAAACAACACTAACACCCTAACAACAAACAACCCTAACCCCCTAACAGCAAACAATACTAACCCCCTAACAACAAACAACCCTAAACCCCTAACATCAAAGAACACTAACACCTTAACAACAAACAACCCTAACCCCCTAACAACAAACACTAACCCCCAAACAACAAACAACACTAACCCCTAAAAACCAAAAACACTAACCCACTAACAACAAACAACACTAACACCCTAACAACAAACAACCCTAACTCCCTAACAACAAACAACACTAACACCCTAACAACAAACAACCCTAACCCCCTAAAAACAAACAACACTAACCCCCTAACAACAAACAACCCTAAACCCCTAACATCAAACAACACTAACCCCCTAACAACACAAAACACTAACACCCTAACAACAAACAACACTAACACCCTAACAACAAAAACCACTAAACCCCAACAAGAAACAACCCTAAACCCCTAACAACAAACACTAACCCCCAACAACAAACAACACTAAACCCCTAACAAGAAACTACCCTAACCCCGTAACAACAAACAACACTAACCCCGTAACAACAAACAATACTAACCCCCAAACAACAAACAACCCTAAACCCCAAACAACAAACAACCCTAACCCCCTAACAAGAAACAATCCTAACCTCCGAAGAACCAACAACACTAACCCCCTAACCACAATAAACACTAACACCCTAACAACAAAAACCACTAAACCCCAACAAGAAACAAATCTAAACCCCTAAAAACAAACAACACTAGCCCCCTAACAACAAACAGACCTAACCAAACAACAAACAACCCTAACCCACTAACAACAAACAACACTAACATCCTACCAACAAACAACCCTAACCCCCTAACAACAAACAACACTAACACCCTAACAAGAAACAACCCTAACCCCCTAACAACAAACAACACTAACCCCCTAACAACAAACAACCCTAAACCACTAACATCAAAGAACACTAACACCCTAACAACAAACAACCCTAACCCCCTAACAACAAACACTAACCCCCAAACAACAAACAATCCTAACCCCTAAAATCCAAAAACACTAACCCTCTAACAACAAACAACCCTAACCCACTAACAGCAAACAACCCTAACCCCCTAACAACAAAAAACCCTAAACCCCTAACATCAAACAACACTAACCCCCTAACAACACAAAACACTAACACCCTAACAACAAACAACACTAACACCCTAACAACAAAAACCACTAAACCCCAACAAGAAACAACCCGAAACCCCTTACAACAAACACTAACCCCCTAACAACAAACAACACTAAACCCCTAACAAGAAACTACCCTAACCCCGTAACAACAAACAACACTAACCCCGTAACAACAAACAACCCTAACCCCCAAACAACAAACAACCCTAACCCCCTAACAACAAACAATCCTAACCCCCGAACAACCAACAACACTAACCCCCTAACCACAATAAACACTAACACACTAACAAGAAAAACCACTAAACCCCAACAAGAAACAACCCTAAACCCCTAACAACAAACAACACTAACCCCCAACAACAAACAACCCTAACCAAACAACAAAAAACCCTAACCCACTAACAACAAACAACACTAACACCCTAACAACAAACAACCCTAACTCCCTAACAACAAACAACACTAACACCCTAACAACAAACAACCCTAAACCCCTAACAACAAACACTAACCCCCAAACAACAAACAACCCTAACCCCTAAAAACCAAAACCACTAACCCACTAACAACAAAGAACCCTAACCCCCAAACAACAAACAACCCTAACCCCCTAACAACAAACAATCCTAACCCCCGAACAACCAACAACACTAACCCCCTAACCACAATAAACACTAACACCCTAACAACAAAAACCACTAAACGCCAACAAGAAACAACCCTAAACCCCTAACAACAAACAACACTAACCCCCTAACAACAAAAAACGCTAACCAAACAACAAAAAACACTAACCCACTAACAACAAACAACACTAACACCCTAACAACAAACAACCCTAACCCCCTAACAACAAACACTAACCCCCAAACAACAAACAACCCTAACCCCTAAAAACCAAAAACACTAACCCACTACAAACAAACCACCCTAACCCCCAAACAACAAACAACCCTAACCCCCTAACAACAAACAGTCCTAACCCCCGAACAACCAACAACACTAACCCCCTAACCACAATAAACACTAACACCCTAACAACAAAAACCACTAAACGCCAACAAGAAACAACCCTAAAACCCTAACAACAAACAACACTAACCCCCTAACAACAAAAAACCCTAACCAAACAACAAAAAACACTAACCCACTAACAACAAACAACACTAACACCCTAACAACAAACAACCGTAACTCCCTAACAACAAACAACACTAACACCCTAACAACAAACAACCCTAACCCCCTAAAAACAAACAACACTAACCCCCTAACAACAAACAACCCTAAATCCCTAACATCAAACAACACTAACCCCCTAACAACACAAAACACTAACACCCTAACAACAAACAACACTAACACCCTAACAACAAAAACCACTAAACCCCAACAAGAAACAACCCTAAACCCCTAACAACAAACACTAACCCCCTAACAACAAACAACACTAAACCCCTAAAAAGAAACTACCCTAACCCCGTAACAACAAACAACACTAACCCCGTAACAACAAACAATACTAACCCCCAAACAACAAACAACCCTAAACCCCAAACAACCCTAACCCCCTAACAACAAACAATCCTAACCCCCGAACAACCAACAACACTAATCCCCTAACCACAATAAACACTAACACCCTAACAACAAAAACCACTAAACGCCAACAAGAAACAACCCTAAACTCCTAACAACAAACAACACTAACCCCCTAACAACAAACAACCCTAACCAAACAACAAACAACCCTAACCCACTAACAACAAACAACACTAACACCCTAACAACAAACAACCCTAACCCCCTAACAACAAACAACACTAACCCCATAACATCAAACAACCCTAAACCCCTAACATCAAACAACACTAACCCCCTAACAACACAAAACACTAACACCCTAACAACAAACAACACTAACACCCTAACAACAAAAAACCCTAACCCCCTAACAACAAACAACACTAACACCCTAACAACAAACAACCCTAACCCCCTAACAGCAAACAATACTAACCCCCTAACAACAAACAACCCTAAACCCCTAACATCAAAGAACACTAACACCTTAACAACAAACAACCCTAACCCCCTAACAACAAACACTAACCCCCAAACAACAAACAACACTAACCCCTAAAAACCAAAAACACTAACCCACTAACAACAAACAACACTAACACCCTAACAACAAACAACCCTAACTCCCTAACAACAAACAACACTAACACCCTAACAACAAACAACCCTAACCCCCTAAAAACAAACAACACTAACCCTCTAACAACAAACAACCCTAAACCCCTAACATCAAACAACACTAACCCCCTAACAACACAAAACACTAACACCCTAACAACAAACAACACTAACACCCTAACAACAAAAACCACTAAACCCCAACAAGAAACAACCCTAAACCCCTAACAACAAACACTAACCCCCAACAACAAACAACACTAAACCCCTAACAAGAAACTACCCTAACCCCGTAACAACAAACAACACTAACCCCGTAACAACAAACAACACTAACCCCGTAACAACAAACAATACTAACCCCCAAACAACAAACAACCCTAAACCCCAAACAACAAACAACCCTAACCCCCTAACAAGAAACAATCCTAACCTCCGAAGAACCAACAACACTAACCCCCTAACCACAATAAACACTAACACCCTAACAACAAAAACCACTAAACCCCAACAAGAAACAAATCTAAACCCCTAAAAACAAACAACACTAGCCCCCTAACAACAAACAACCCTAACCAAACAACAAACAACCCTAACCCACTAACAACAAACAACACTAACATCCTACCAACAAACAACCCTAACCCCCTAACAACAAACAACACTAACACCCTAACAAGAAACAACCCTAACCCCCTAACAACAAACAACACTAACCCCCTAACAACAAACAACCCTAAACCACTAACATCAAAGAACACTAACACCCTAACAACAAACAACCCTAACCCCCTAACAACAAACACTAACCCCCAAACAACAAACAATCCTAACCCCTAAAATCGAAAAACGCTAACCCTCTAACAACAAACAACCCTAACCCACTAACAGCAAACAACCCTAACCCCCTAACAACAAAAAACCCTAAACCCCTAACATCAAACAACACTAACCCCCTAACAACACAAAACACTAACACCCTAACAACAAACAACACTAACACCCTAACAACAAAAACCACTAAACCCCAACAAGAAACAACCCGAAACCCCTTACAACAAACACTAACCCCCTAACAACAAACAACACTAAACCCCTAACAAGAAACTACCCTAACCCCGTAACAACAAACAACACTAACCCCGTAACAACAAACAACCCTAACCCCCAAACAACAAACAACCCTAACCCCCTAACAACAAACAATCCTAACCCCCGAACAACCAACAACACTAACCCCCTAACCACAATAAACACTAACACACTAACAAGAAAAACCACTAAACCCCAACAAGAAACAACCCTAAACCCCTAACAACAAACAACACTAACCCCCAACAACAAACAACCCTAACCAAACAACAAAAAACCCTAACCCACTAACAACAAACAACACTAACACCCTAACAACAAACAACCCTAACTCCCTAACAACAAACAACACTAACACCCTAACAACAAACAACCCTAACCCCCTAACAACAAACACTAACCCCCAAACAACAAACAACCCTAACCCCTAAAAACCAAAACCACTAACCCACTAACAACAAAGAACCCTAACCCCCAAACAACAAACAACCCTAACCCCCTAACAACAAACAATCCTAACCCCCGAACAACCAACAACACTAACCCCCTAACCACAATAAACACTAACACCCTAACAACAAAAACCACTAAACGCCAACAAGAAACAACCCTACACCCCTAACAACAAACAACACTAACCCCCTAACAACAAAAAACCCTAACCAAACAACAAAAAACACTAACCCACTAACAACAAACAACACTAACACCCTAACAACAAACAACCCTAACCCCCTAACAACAAACACTAACCCCCAAACAACAAACAACCCTAACCCCTAAAAACCAAAAACACTAACCCACTACAAACAAACCACCCTAACCCCCAAACAACAAACAACCCTAACCCCCTAACAACAAACAGTCCTAACCCCCGAACAACCAACAACACTAACCCCCTAACCACAATAAACACTAACACCCTAACAACAAAAACCACTAAACGCCAACAAGAAACAACCCTAAAACCATAACAACAAACAACACTAACCCCCTAACAACAAAAAACCCTAACCAAACAACAAAAAACACTAACCCACTAACAACAAACAACACTAACACCCTAACAACAAACAACCCTAACTCCCTAACAACAAACAACACTAACACCCTAACAACAAACAACCCTAACCCCCTAAAAACAAACAACACTAACCCCCTAACAACAAACAACCCTAAATCCCTAACATCAAACAACACTAACCCCCTAACAACACAAAACACTAACACCCTAACAACAAACAACACTAACACCCTAACAACAAAAACCACTAAACCCCAACAAGAAACAACCCTAAACCCCTAACAACAAACACTAACCCCCTAACAACAAACAACACTAAACCCCTAAAAAGAAACTACCCTAACCCCGTAACAACAAACAACACTAACCCCGTAACAACAAACAATACTAACCCCCAAACAACAAACAACCCTAAACCCCAAACAACCCTAACCCCCTAACAACAAACAATCCTAACCCCCGAACAACCAACAACACTAACCCCCTAACCACAATAAACACTAACACCCTAACAACAAAAACCACTAAACGCCAACAAGAAACAACCCTAAACTCCTAACAACAAACAACACTAACCCCCTAACAACAAACAACCCTAACCAAACAACAAACAACCCTAACCCACTAACAACAAACAACACTAACACCCTAACAAGAAACAACCCTAACCCCCTAACAACAAACAACACTAATCCCCTAACAAAAAACAACCCTAAACCGCTAACATCAAAGAACACTAACACCCTAACAACAAACAACCCTAAACCCCTAAAAACAAACACTAACCCCAAACAACAAACAACACTAACCCCTAAAAACCAAAAACACTAACCCACTAACAACAAACAACCCTAACCCACTAACAACAAACAACCCTAACACCCTAACAACAAACAACACTAACCCCATAACATCAAACAACCCTAAACCCCTAACATCAAACAACACTAACCCCCTAACAACACAAAACACTAACACCCTAACAACAAACAACACTAACACCCTAACAACAAAAAACCCTAACCCCCTAACAACAAACAACACTAACACCCTAACAACAAACAACCCTAACCCCCTAACAGCAAACAATACTAACCCCCTAACAACAAACAACCCTAAACCCCTAACATCAAAGAACACTAACACCTTAACAACAAACAACCCTAACCCCCTAACAACAAACACTAACCCCCAAACAACAAACAACACTAACCCCTAAAAACCAAAAACACTAACCCACTAACAACAAACAACACTAACACCCTAACAACAAACAACCCTAACTCCCTAACAACAAACAACACTAACACCCTAACAACAAACAACCCTAACCCCCTAAAAACAAACAACACTAACCCTCTAACAACAAACAACCCTAAACCCCTAACATCAAACAACACTAACCCCCTAACAACACAAAACACTAACACCCTAACAACAAACAACACTAACACCCTAACAACAAAAACCACTAAACCCCAACAAGAAACAACCCTAAACCCCTAACAACAAACACTAACCCCCAACAACAAACAACACTAAACCCCTAACAAGAAACTACCCTAACCCCGTAACAACAAACAACACTAACCCCGTAACAACAAACAACACTAACCCCGTAACAACAAACAATACTAACCCCCAAACAACAAACAACCCTAAACCCCAAACAACAAACAACCCTAACCCCCTAACAAGAAACAATCCTAACCTCCGAAGAACCAACAACACTAACCCCCTAACCACAATAAACACTAACACCCTAACAACAAAAACCACTAAACCCCAACAAGAAACAAATCTAAACCCCTAAAAACAAACAACTCTAGCCCCCTAACAACAAACAACCCTAACCAAACAACAAACAACCCTAACCCACTAACAACAAACAACACTAACATCCTAACAACAAACAACCCTAACCCCCTAACAACAAACAACACTAACACCCTAACAAGAAACAACCCTAACCCCCTAACAACAAACAACACTAACCCCCTAACAACAAACAACCCTAAACCACTAACATCAAAGAACACTAACACCCTAACAACAAACAACCCTAACCCCCTAACAACAAACACTAACCCCCAAACAACAAACAATCCTAACCCCTAAAATCCAAAAACGCTAACCCTCTAACAACAAACAACCCTAACCCACTAACAGCAAACAACACTAACCCCCTAACAACAAAAAACCCTAAACCCCTAACATCAAACAACACTAACCCCCTAACAACACAAAACACTAACACCCTAACAACAAACAACACTAACACCCTAACAACAAAAACCACTAAACCCCAACAAGAAACAACCCTAAACCCCTTACAACAAACAATAACCCCCTAACAGCAAACAACACTAAACCCCTAACAAGAAACTACCCTAACCCCGTAACAACAAACAACACTAACCCATAACAACAAACAACCCTAACCCCCAAACAACAAACAACCCTAACCCTAACAACAAACAATCCTAACCCCCGAACAACCAACAACACTAACCCCCTAACCACAATAAACACTAACACACTAACAAGAAAAACCACTAAACCTCAACAAGAAACAACCCTAAACCCCTAACAACAAACAACACTAACCCCCTAACAACAAACAACCCTAACCAAACAACAAAAAACCCTAACCCACTAACAACAAACAACACTAACACCCTAACAACAAACAACCCTAACTCCCTAACAACAAACAACACTAACACCCTAACAACAAACAACCCTAGCCCCCTAACAACAAACACTAACCCCCAAACAACAAACAACCCTAACCCCTAAAAACCAAAAACACTAACCCACTAACAACAAACAACCCTAACCCCCAAACAACAAACAACCCTAACCCCCTAACAACAAACAATCCTAACCCCCGAACAACCAACAACACTAACCCCCTAACCACAATAAACACTAACACCCTAACAACAAAAACCACTAAACGCCAACAAGAAACAACCCTAAAACCCTAACAACAAACAACACTAACCCCCTAACAACAAAAAACCCTAACCAAACAACAAAAAACACTAACCCACTAACAACAAACAACACTAACACCCCAACAACAAACAACCCTAACTCCCTAACAACAAACAACACTAACACCCTAACAACAAACAACCCTAACCCCCTAAAAACAAACAACACTAACCCCCTAACAACAAACAACCCTAAATCCCTAACATCAAACAACACTAACCCCGTAACAACACAAAACACTAACACCCTAACAACAAACAACACTAACACCCTAACAACAAAAACCACTAAACCCCAACAAGAAACAACCCTAAACGCCTAACAACAAACACTAAACCCCTAACTACAAACAACACTAAACCCCTAAAAAGAAACTACCCTAACCCCGTAACAACAAACAACACTAACCCCGTAACAACAAACAATACTAACCCCCAAACAACAAACAACCCTAAACCCCAAACAACCCTAACCCCCTAACAACAAACAATCCTAACCCCCGAAAAACCAACAACACTAACCCCCTAACCACAATAAACACTAACACCCTAACAACAAAAACCACTAAACGCCAACAAGAAACAACCCTAAACTCCTAACAACAAACAACACTAACCCCCTAACAACAAACAACCCTAACCAAACAACAAACAACCCTAACCCACTAACAACAAACAACACTAACACCCTAACAACAAACAACCCTAACCCTCTAACAACAAACAACACTAACGCCCTAACAAAAAACAACCCTAAGCTGCTAACATCAAAGAACACTAACACCCTAACAACAAACAACCCTAACCCCCTAAAAACAAACACTAACCCCAAACAACAAACAACACTAACCCCTAAAAACCAAAAACACTAACCCACTAACAACAAACAACCCTAACCCACTAACAACAAACAACCCTAACACCCTAACAACAAACAACCCTAACCCCCTAAAAACAAACAACACTAACCCCATAACATCAAACAACCCTAAACCCCTAACATCAAACAACACTAACCCCCTAACAACACAAAACACTAACACCCTAACAACAAACAACACTAACACCCTAACAACAAAAAACCCTAACCCCCTAACAACAAACAACACTAAAACCCTAACAACAAACAACCCTAACCCCCTAACAGCAAACAATACTAACCCCCTAACAACAAACAACCCTAAACCCCTAACATCAAAGAACACTAACACCTTAACAACAAACAACCCTAACCCCCTAACAACAAACACTAACCCCCAAACAACAAACAACACTAACCCCTAAAAACCAAAAACACTAACCCACTAACAACAAACAACACTAACACCCTAACAACAAACAACCCTAACTCCCTAACAACAAACAACACTAACACCCTAACAACAAACAACCCTAACCCCCTAAAAACAAACAACACTAACCCCCTAAGAACAAACAACCCTAAACCCCTAACATCAAACAACACTAACCCCCTAACAACACAAAACACTAACACCCTAACAACAAACAACACTAACACCCTAACAACAAAAACCACTAAACCCCAAAAAGAAACAACCCTAAACCCCTAACAACAAACACTAACCCCCAACAACAAACAACACTAAACCCCTAACAAGAAACTACCCTAACCCCGTAACAACAAACAACACTAACCCCGTAACAACAAACAATACTAACCCCCAAACAACAAACAACCCTAAACCCCAAACAACAAACAACCCTAACCCCCTAACAACAAACAATCCTAACCCCCGAACAACCAACAACACTAACCCCCTAACCACAATAAACACTAACACCCTAACAACAAAAACCACTAAACCCCAACAAGAAACAACCCTAAACCCCTAAAAACAAACAACTCTAGCCCCCTAACAACAAACAAGCTACCCAAACAACAAGCAACCCTAACCCACTAACAACAAACAACACTAACATCCTAACAACAAACAACCCTAACCCCCTAACAACAAACAACACTAACACCCTAACAAGAAACAACCCTAACCCCCTAACAACAAACAACACTAACCCCCTAACAACAAACAACCCTAAACCACTAACATCAAAGAACACTAACACCCTAACAACAAACAACCCTAACCCCCTAACAACAAACACTAACCCCCAAACAACAAACAATCCTAACCCCTAAAATCCAAAAACGCTAACCCTCTAACAACAAACAACCCTAACCCACTAACAGCAAACAACCCTAACCCCCTAACAACAAAAAACCCTAAACCCCTAACATCAAACAACACTAACCCCCTAACAACACAAAACACTAACACCCTAACAACAAACAACACTAACACCCTAACAACAAAAACCACTAAACCCCAACAAGAAACAACCCTAAACCCCTTACAACAAACACTAACCCCCTAACAACAAACAACACTAAACCCCTAACAAGAAACTACCCTAACCCCGTAACAACAAACAACACTAACCCCGTAACAACAAACAACCCTAACCCCCAAACAACAAACAACCCTAACCCCCTAACAACAAACAATCCTAACCCCCGAACAACCAACAACACTAACCCCCTAACCACAATAAACACTAACACACTAACAAGAAAAACCACTAAACCCCAACAAGAAACAACCCTAAACCCCTAACAACAAACAACACTAACCCCCTAACAACAAACAACCCTAACCAAACAACAAAAAACCCTAACCCACTAACAACAAACAACACTAACACCCTAACAACAAACAACCCTAACCCCCTAACAACAAACACTAACCCCCAAACAACAAACAACCCTAACCCCTAAATACCAAAAACACTAACCCACTAACAACAAAGAACCCTAACCCCCAAACAACAAACAACCCTAACCCCCTAACAACAAACAATCCTAACCCCCGAACAACCAACAACACTAACCCCCTAACCACAATAAACACTAACACCCTAACAACAAAAACCACTAAACGCCAACAAGAAACAACCCTAAACCCCTAACAACAAACAACACTAACCCCCTAACAACAAAAAACCCTAACCAAACAACAAAAAACACTAACCCACTAACAACAAACAGCACTAACACCCTAACAACAAACAACCCTAACCCCCTAACAACAAACACTAACCCCCAGACAACAAACAACCCTAACCCCTAAAAACCAAAAACACTAACCCACTAACAACAAACCACCCTAACCCCCAAACAACAAACAACCCTAACCCCCTAACAACAAACAATCCTAACCCCCGAACAACCAACAACACTAACCCCCTAACCACAATAAACACTAACACCCTAACAACAAAAACCACTAAACGCCAACAAGAAACAACCCTAAAACCCTAACAACAAACAACACTAACCCCCTAACAACAAAAAACCCTAACCAAACAACAAAAAACACTAACCCACTAACAACAAACAACACTAACACCCTAACAACAAACAACCCTAACTCCCTAACAACAAACAACACTAACACCCTAACAACAAACAACCCTAACCCCCTAAAAACAAACAACACTAACCCCCTAACAACAAACAACCCTAAACCCCTAACATCAAACAACACTGACCCCCTAACAACACAAAACACTAACACCCTAACAACAAACAACACTAACACCCTAACAACAAAAACCACTAAACCCCAGCAAGAAACAACCCTAAACCCCTAACAACAAACACTAACCCCCTAACAACAAACAACACTAAACCCCTAAAAAGAAACTACCCTAACCCCGTAACAACAAACAACACTAACCCCGTAACAACAAACAATACTAACCCCCAAACAACAAACAACCCTAAACCCCAAACAACCCTAACCCCCTAACAACAAACAATCCTAACCCCCGAACAACCAACAACACTAACCCCCTAACCACAATAAACACTAACACCCTAACAACAAAAACCACTAAACGCCAACAAGAAACAACCCTAAACTCCTAACAACAAACAACACTAACCCCCTAACAACAAACAACCCTAACCAAACAACAAACAACCCTAACCCACTAACAACAAACAACACTAACACCCTAACAACAAACAACCCTAACCCCCTAACAACAAACAACACTAACCCCCTAACAAAAAACAACCCTAAGCCGCTAACATCAAAGAACACTAACACCCTAACAACAAACAACCCTAACCCCCTAAAAACAAACACTAACCCCAAACAACAAACAACACTAACCCCTAAAAACCAAAAACACTAACCCACTAACAACAAACAACCCTAACCCACTAACAAAAAACAACCCTAACACCCTAACAACAAACAACACTAACCCCATAACATCAAACAACCCTAAACCCCTAACATCAAACAACACTAACCCCCTAACAACACAAAACACTAACACCCTAACAACAAACAACACTAACACCCTAACAACAAAAAACCCTAACCCCCTAACAACAAACAACACTAACACCCTAACAACAAACAACCCTAACCCCCTAACAGCAAACAATACTAACCCCCTAACAACAAACAACCCTAAACCCCTAACATCAAAGAACACTAACACCTTAACAACAAACAACCCTAACCCCCTAACAACAAACACTAACCCCCAAACAACAAACAACACTAACCCCTAAAAACCAAAAACACTAACCCACTAACAACAAACAACACTAACACCCTAACAACAAACAACCCTAACTCCCTAACAACAAACAACACTAACACCCTAACAACAAACAACCCTAACCCCCTAAAAACAAACAACACTAACCCCCTAACAACAAACAACCCTAAACCCCTAACATCAAACAACACTAACCCCCTAACAACACAAAACACTAACACCCTAACAACAAACAACACTAACACCCTAACAACAAAAACCACTAAACCCCAACAAGAAACAACCCTAAACCCCTAACAACAAACACTAACCCCCAACAACAAACAACACTAAACCCCTAACAAGAAACTACCCTAACCCCGTAACAACAAACAACACTAACCCCGTAACAACAAACAATACTAACCCCCAAACAACAAACAACCCTAAACCCCAAACAACAAACAACCCTAACCCCCTAACAACAAACAATCCTAACCTCCGAAGAACCAACAACACTAACCCCCTAACCACAATAAACACTAACACCCTAACAACAAAAACCACTAAACCCCAACAAGAAACAACCCTAAACCCCTAAAAACAAACAACACTAGCCCCCTAACAACAAACAAGCTACCCAAACAACAAGCAACCCTAACCCACTAACAACAAACAACACTAACATCCTAACAACAAACAACCCTAACCCCCTAACAACAAACAACACTAACACCCTAACAAGAAACAACCCTAACCCCCTAACAACAAACAACACTACCCCCTAACAACAAACAACCCTAAACCACTAACATCAAAGAACACTAACACCCTAACAACAAACAACCCTAACCCCCTAACAACAAACACTAACCCCCAAACAACAAACAATCCTAATCCCTAAAATCCAAAAACACTAACCCTCTAACAACAAACAACCCTAACCCACTAACAGCAAACAACCCTAACCCCCTAACAACAAAAAACCCTAAACCCCTAACATCAAACAACACTAACCCCCTAACAACACAAAACACTAACACCCTAACAACAAACAACACTAACACCCTAAAAAGAAACAACCCTAACCCCTAAGAACAAACAACACTAACGCCCTAAGAAGAAACAACACTAACCCCCTGCAACAAACAATACTAACCCCCTAACAACACAAAACCTAACCCCTTATCAACAAACAACCCTAACCCACTAACAACAAACAACCCTAACACCCTAACAACAAACAACACTAACACCCTAAAAACAAACAACCCTAACCCCTAAGAACAAACAACACTAACGCCCTAAGAACAAACAACACTAACCCCCAGCAACAAACAATACTAACCCCCTAACAACACAAAACCTAACCCCTTATCAACAAACAACCCTAACCCACTAACAACAAACAACCCTAACACCCTAACAACAAACAACACTAACCCCTAACAACAAACACTAACCCCCAAACAACAAACAACCCTAAGCCCTAAAAACCAAAAACACTAACCCACTAACAAACAACCCTAACCCACTGACAACAAACAACCCTAACCCCCTAACAACAAACAACCCTAAACCCCTAACATCAAACAACACTAACCCCCTAACAACACAAAACACTAACACCCTAACAACAAACAACACTAAACCCGTAACAAGAAACTACCCTAACCCCGTAACAACAAACAACACTAACCCCGTAACAACAAACAACCCTAACCCCCAAAAAACAAACAACCCTAACCCCCTAACAACAAACAATCCTAACCCCCGAACAACCAACAACACTAACCCCCTAACCACAATAAACACTAACACCCTAACAACAAATACCACTAAACGCCAACAAGAAACAACCCTAAACCCCTAACAACAAACAACACTAACCCCTAAAAACCAAAAACACTAACCCACTAACAACAAACAACACTAACACCCTAACAACAAACAACCCTAACTCCCTAACAACAAACAACACTAACACCCTAACAACAAACAACCCTAACCTCCTAAAAACAAACAACACTAACCCCCTAACAACAAACAACCCTAAACCCCTAACATCAAACAACACTAACCCCCTAACAACACAAAACACTAACACCCTAACAACAAACAACACTAACACCCTAACAACAAAAACCACTAAACCCCAACAAGAAACAACCCTAAACCCCTAACAACAAACACTAACCCCCAACAACAAACAACACTAAACCCCTAACAAGAAACTACCCTAACCCCGTAACAACAAACAACACTAACTCCGTAACAACAAACAATACTAACCCCCAAACAACAAACAACCCTAAACCCCAAACAACAAACAACCCTAACCCCCTAACAAGAAACAATCCTAACCCCCGAAGAACCAACAACACTAACCCCCTAACCACAATAAACACTAACACCCTAACAACAAAAACCACTAAACCCCAACAAGAAACAAATCTAAACCCCTAAAAACAAACAACACTAGCCCCCTAACAACAAACAGACCTAACCAAACAACAAACAACCCTAACCCACTAACAACAAACAACACTAACATCCTAACAACAAACAACCCTAACCCCCTAACAACAAACAACACTAACACCCTAACAAGAAACAACCCTAACCCCCTAACAACAAACAACACTAACCCCCTAACAACAAACAACCCTAAACCACTAACATCAAAGAACACTAACACCCTAACAACAAACAACCCTAACCCCCTAACAACAAACACTAACCCCCAAACAACAAACAATCCTAACCCCTAAAATCCAAAAACACTAACCCTCTAACAACAAACAACCCTAACCCACTAACAGCAAACAACCCTAACCCCCTAACAACAAAAAACCCTAAACCCCTAACATCAAACAACACTAACCCCCTAACAACACAAAACACTAACACCCTAACAACAAACAACACTAACACCCTAACAACAAAAACCACTAAACCCCAACAAGAAACAACCCGAAACCCCTTACAACAAACACTAACCCCCTAACAACAAACAACACTAAACCCCTAACAAGAAACTACCCTAACCCCGTAACAACAAACAACACTAACCCCGTAACAACAAACAACCCTAACCCCCAAACAACAAACAACCCTAACCCCCTAACAACAAACAATCCTAACCCCCGAACAACCAACAACACTAACCCCCTAACCACAATAAACACTAACACACTAACAAGAAAAACCACTAAACCCCAACAAGAAACAACCCTAAACCCCTAACAACAAACAACACTAACCCCCAACAACAAACAACCCTAACCAAACAACAAAAAACCCTAACCCACTAACAACAAACAACACTAACACCCTAACAACAAACAACCCTAACTCCCTAACAACAAACAACACTAACACCCTAACAACAAACAACCCTAACCCCCTAACAACAAACACTAACCCCCAAACAACAAACAACCCTAACCCCTAAAAACCAAAACCACTAACCCACTAACAACAAAGAACCCTAACCCCCAAACAACAAACAACCCTAACCCCCTAACAACAAACAACACTACCCCCTAACAACCAACAACACTAACCCCCTAACCACAATAAACACTAACACCCTAACAACAAAAACCACTAAACGCCAACAAGAAACAACCCTAAACCCCTAACAACAAACAACACTAACCCCCTAACAACAAAAAACCCTAACCAAACAACAAAAAACACTAACCCACTAACAACAAACAACACTAACACCCTAACAACAAACAACCCTAACCCCCTAACAACAAACACTAACCCCCAAACAACAAACAACCCTAACCCCTAAAAACCAAAAACACTAACCCACTAACAACAAACCACCCTAACCCCCAAACAACAAACAACCCTAACCCCCTAACAACAAACAATCCTAACCCCCGAACAACCAACAACACTAACCCCCTAACCACAATAAACACTAACACCCTAACAACAAAAACCACTAAACGCCAACAAGAAACAACCCTAAAACCCTAACAACAAACAACACTAACCCCCTAACAACAAAAAACCCTAACCAAACAACAAAAAACACTAACCCACTAACAACAAACAACACTAACACCCTAACAACAAACAACCCTAACTCCCTAACAACAAACAACACTAACACCCTAACAACAAACAACCCTAACCCCCTAAAAACAAACAACACTAACCCCCTAACAACAAACAACCCTAAACCCCTAACATCAAACAACACTAACCCCCTAACAACACAAAACACTAACACCCTAACAACAAACAACACTAACACCCTAACAACAAAAACCACTAAACCCCAGCAAGAAACAACCCTAAACCCCTAACAACAAACACTAACCCCCTAACAACAAACAACACTAAACCCCTAAAAAGAAACTACCCTAACCCCGTAACAACAAACAACACTAACCCCGTAACAACAAACAATACTAACCCCCAAACAACAAACAACCCTAAACCCCAAACAACCCTAACCCCCTAACAACAAACAATCCTAACCCCCGAACAACCAACAACACTAACCCCCTAACCACAATAAACACTAACACCCTAACAACAAAAACCACTAAACGCCAACAAGAAACAACCCTAAACTCCTAACAACAAACAACACTAACCCCCTAACAACAAACAACCCTAACCAAACAACAAACAACCCTAACCCACTAACAACAAACAACACTAACACCCTAACAACAAACAACCCTAACCCCCTAACAACAAACAACACTAACCCCCTAACAAAAAACAACCCTAAGCCGCTAACATCAAAGAACACTAACACCCTAACAACAAACAACCCTAACCCCCTAAAAACAAACACTAACCCCAAACAACAAACAACACTAACACCTAAAAACCAAAAACACTAACCCACTAACAACAAACAACCCTAACCCACTAACAACAAACAACCCTAACACCCTAACAACAAACAACACTAACCCCATATCATCAAACAACCCTAAACCCCTAACATCAAACAACACTAACCCCCTAACAACACAAAACACTAACACCCTAACAACAAACAACACTAACACCCTAACAACAAAAAACCCTAACCCCCTAACAACAAACAACACTAAAACCCTAACAACAAACAACCCTAACCCCCTAACAGCAAACAATACTAACCCCCTAACAACAAACAACCCTAAACCCCTAACATCAAAGAACACTAACACCTTAACAACAAACAACCCTAACCCCCTAACAACAAACACTAACCCCCAAACAACAAACAACACTAACCCCTAAAAACCAAAAACACTAACCCACTAACAACAAACAACACTAACACCCTAACAACAAACAACCCTAACTCCCTAACAACAAACAACACTAACACCCTAACAACAAACAACCCTAACCCCCTAAAAACAAACAACACTAACCCCCTAACAACAAACAACCCTAAACCCCTAACATCAAACAACACTAACCCCCTAACAACACAAAACACTAACACCCTAACAACAAACAACACTAACACCCTAACAACAAAAACCACTAAACCCCAACAAGAAACAACCCTAAACCCCTAACAACAAACACTAACCCCCAACAACAAACAACACTAAACCCCTAATAAGAAACTACCCTAACCCCGTAACAACAAACAACACTAACCCCGTAACAACAAACAATACTAACCCCCAAACAACAAACAACCCTAAACCCCAAACAACAAACAACCCTAACCCCCTAACAACAAACAATCCTAACCTCCGAAGAACCAACAACACTAACCCCCTAACCACAATAAACACTAACACACTAACAACAAAAACCACTAAACCCCAACAAGAAACAACCCTAAACCCCTAAAAACAAACAACACTAGCCCCCTAACAACAAACAAGCTACCCAAACAACAAGCAACCCTAACCCACTAACAACAAACAACACTAACATCCTAACAACAAACAACCCTAACCCCCTAACAACAAACAACACTAACACCCTAACAAGAAACAACCCTAACCCCCTAAGAACAAACAACAGTACCCCCAACAACAAACAACCCTAAACCACTAACATCAAAGAACACTAACACCCTAACAACAAACAACCCTAACCCCCTAACAACAAACACTAACCCCCAAACAACAAACAATCCTAATCCCTAAAATCCAAAAACACTAACCCTCTAACAACAAACAACCCTAACCCACTAACAGCAAACAACCCTAACCCCCTAACAACAAAAAACCCTAAACCCCTAACATCAAACAACACTAACCCCCTAACAACACAAAACACTAACACCCTAACAACAAACAACACTAACACCCTAAAAAGAAACAACCCTAACCCCTAAGAACAAACAACACTAACGCCCTAAGAAGAAACAACACTAACCCCCTGCAACAAACAATACTAACCCCCTAACAACACAAAACCTAACCCCTTATCAACAAACAACCCTAACCCACTAACAACAAACAACCCTAACACCCTAACAACAAACAACACTAACACCCTAAAAACAAACAACCCTAAAACCCTAACATCAAAGAACACTAACACCCTAACAACAAACAACCCTAGCCCCCTAACAACAAACACTAACCCCCAAACAACAAACAACCCTAACCCCTTAAAACCAAAAACACTAACCCACTAACAACAAACAACCCTAACCCACTAACAACAAACAACTCTAACCCCCTAACAACAAACAACCCTACACCCCTAACATCAAACAACACTATCCCCCTAACAACACAAAACACTAACAGCCTCACAAAAAACAACACTAACACCCTAACAACAAAAACCACTAAACGCCAACAAGAAACAACCCTAAACTCCTAACAACAAACAACACTAACCCCCTAACAACAAACAACCATAACCAAACAACAAACAACCCTAACCCACTAACAACAAACAACACTAACACCCTAACAACAAACAACCCTAACCCCCTAACAACAAACAACACTAACCCCCTAACAAAAAACAACCCTAAACCGCTAACATCAAAGAACACTAACACCCTAACAACAAACAACCCTAACCCCCTAAAAACAAACACTAACCCCCAAACAACAAACAACACTAACCCCTAAAAACCAAAAACACTAACCCACTAACAACAAACAACCCTAACCCACTAACAACAAACAATCCTAACCCCCGAACAACCAACAACACTAACCCCCTAACCACAATAAACACTAACGCCCTAACAACAAAAACCACTAAACCCCAACAAGAAACAACCCAAAACCCTAACAACAAACAACACTAACCCCCTAACAACAAACAACGCTAACCAAACAACAAACAAAAATAACCCACTAACAACAAACAACACTAACACCCCAACAACAAACAACCCTAACCCCCTAACAACAAACAGCACTAACACCCTAACAACAAACCCTAACCCCCTAACAACAAACAACCCTAAACCCCTAACATCAAAGAACACTAACACCCTAACAACAAACAACCCTAAACCCAAAAACCAAAAACACTAACCCACTAACAACAAACAACCCTAACCAACTAACAACAAACAACCCTAACACCCTAACAACAAACAACACTAACCCCCTAACAACAAACAACCCTAAACCCCTAACATCAAACAACACTAACCCCCTAACAACACAAAACACTAAAACCATAACAACAAACAACACTAACACCCTAACAACAAACAACACTAACCCCCTAACAACAAACAACCCTAAACCCCTAACATCAAACAACACTAACCCGCTAACAACACAAAACACTAACACCCTAACAACAAACAACACTAACACCCTAACAACAAAAACCACTAAACCCCAACAAGAAACAACCCTAAACCCCTAACAACAAACACTAACCCCCTAACAACAAACAACACTAAACCCCTAACAAGAAACTACCCTAACCCCGTAACAACAAACAACTCTAACCCCGTAACAACAAACAACCCTAACCCCCAAACAAGAATCAACCCTAACCCCCTAACAACAAACAATCCTAACCCCCGAACAACCAACAACACTAACCCCCAACCACAATAAACACTAACACCCTAACAACAAAAACCACTAAACGCCAACAAGAAACAACCCTAAAACCCTAACAACAAACAACACTAACCCCCTAACAACAAAAAACCCTAACCAAACAACAAAAAACCCTAACCCCGTAACAACAAACAACACTAACCCCGTAACAACAAACAATACTAACCCCCAAACAACAAACAACCCTAAACCCCAAACAACAAACAACCCTAACCCCCTAACAACAAACAATCCTAACCCCCGAACAACCAACAACACTAACCCCCTAACCACAATAAACACTAACACCCTAACAACAAAAACCACTAAACCCCAACAAGAAACAACCCTAAACCCCTAAAAACAAACAACACTAGCCCCCTAACAACAAACAAGCTACCCAAACAACAAGCAACCCTAACCCACTAACAACAAACAACACTAACATCCTAACAACAAACAACCCTAACCCCCTAACAACAAACAACACTAACACCCTAACAAGAAACAACCCTAACCCCCTAACAACAAACAACACTACCCCCTAACAACAAACAACCCTAAACCACTAACATCAAAGAACACTAACACCCTAACAACAAACAACCCTAACCCCCTAACAACAAACACTAACCCCCAAACAACAAACAATCCTAATCCCTAAAATCCAAAAACACTAACCCTCTAACAACAAACAACCCTAACCCACTAACAGCAAACAACCCTAACCCCCTAACAACAAAAAACCCTAAACCCCTAACATCAAACAACACTAACCCCCTAACAACACAAAATACTAACACCCTAACAACAAACAACACTAACACCCTAAAAAGAAACAACCCTAACCCCTAAGAACAAACAACACTAACGCCCTAAGAAGAAACAACACTAAACCCCTGCAACAAACAATACTAACCCCCTAACAACACAAAACCTAACCCCTTATCAACAAACAACCCTAACCCACTAACAACAAACAACCCTAACACCCTGACAACAAACAACACTAACACCCTAAAAACAAACAACCCTAACCCCTAAGAACAAACAACACTAACGCCCTAAGAACAAACAACACTAACCCCCAGCAACAAACAATACTAACCCCCTAACAACACAAAACCTAACCCCTTATCAACAAACAACCCTAACCCACTAACAACAAACAACCCTAACACCCTAACAACAAACAACACTAACCCCTAACAACAAACACTAACCCCCAAACAACAAACAACCCTAAGCCCTAAAAACCAAAAACACTAACCCACTAACAAACAACCCTAACCCACTGACAACAAACAACCCTAACCCCCTAACAACAAACAACCCTAAACCCCTAACATCAAACAACACTAACCCCCTAAGAACACAAAACACTAACACCCTAACAACAAACAACACTAACCCCCTAACCACAATAAACACTAACACCCTAACAACAAAAACCACTAAACGCCAACAAGAAACAACCCTAAAACCCTAACAACAAACAACACTAACCCCCTAACAACAAAAAACCCTAACCAAACAACAAAAAACACTAACCCACTAACAACAAACAACACTAACACCCTAACAACAAACAACCCTAACTCCCTAACAACAAACAACACTAACACCCTAACAACAAACAACCCTAACCCCCTAAAAACAAACAACACTAACCCCCTAACAACAAACAACCCTAAATCCCTAACATCAAACAACACTAACCCCCTAACAACACAAAACACTAACACCCTAACAACAAACAACACTAACACCTTAACAACAAAAACCACTAAACCCCAACAAGAAACAACCCTAAACCCCTAACAACAAACACTAACCCCCTAACAACAAACAACACTAAACCCCTAAAAAGAAACTACCCTAACCCCGTAACAACAAACAACACTAACCCCGTAACAACAAATAATACTAACCCCCAAACAACAAACAACCCTAAACCCCAAACAACCCTAACCCCCTAACAACAAACAATCCTAACCCCCGAACAACCAACAACACTAACCCCCTAACCACAATAAACACTAACACCCTAACAACAAAAACCACTAAACGCCAACAAGAAACAACCCTAAACTCCTAACAACAAACAACACTAACCCCCTAACAACAAACAACCCTAACCAAACAACAAACAACCCTAACCCACTAACAACAAACAACACTAACACCCTAACAACAAACAACCCTAACCCCCTAACAACAAACAACACTAACCCCCTATCAAAAAACAACCCTAAGCCGCTAACATCAAAGAACACTAACACCCTAACAACAAACAACCCTAACCCCCTAAAAACAAACACTAACCCCAAACAACAAACAACACTAACCCCTAAAAACCAAAAACACTAACCCACTAACAACAAACAACCCTAACCCACTAACAACAAACAACCCTAACACCCTAACAACAAACAACACTAACCCCATAACATCAAACAACCCTAAACCCCTAACATCAAACAACACTAACCCCCTAACAACACAAAACACTAACACCCTAACAACAAACAACACTAACACCCTAACAACAAAAAACCCTAACCCCCTAACAACAAACAACACTAACACCCTAACAACAAACAACCCTAACCCCCTAACAGCAAACAATACTAACCCCCTAACAACAAACAACCCTAAACCCCTAACATCAAAGAACACTAACACCTTAACAACAAACAACCCTAACCCCGTAACAACAAACACTAACCCCCAAACAACAAACAACACTAACCCCTAAAAACCAAAAACACTAACCCACTAACAACAAACAACACTAACACCCTAACAACAAACAACCCTAACTCCCTAACAACAAACAACACTAACACCCTAACAACAAACAACC
Source organism: Elephas maximus indicus (assembly GCF_024166365.1). NCBI lineage: Eukaryota > Metazoa > Chordata > Mammalia > Proboscidea > Elephantidae > Elephas > Elephas maximus. Next base: position 221,065,854 of record NC_064821.1, on the reverse strand, counting down.
CTAACCCCCTAAAAACAAACAACACTAACCCCCTAACAACAAACAACCCTAAACCCCTAACATCAAACAACACTAACCCCCTAACAACACAAAACACTAACACCCTAACAACAAACAACACTAACACCCTAACAACAAAAACCACTAAACCCCAACAAGAAACAACCCTAAACCCCTAACAACAAACACTAACCCCCAACAACAAACAACACTAAACCCCTAACAAGAAACTACCCTAACCCCGTAACAACAAACAACACTAACCCCGTAACAACAAACAATACTAACCCCCAAACAACAAACAACCCTAAACCCCAAACAACAAACAACCCTAACCCCCTAACAAGAAACAATCCTAACCTCCGAAGAACCAACAACACTAACCCCCTAACCACAATAAACACTAACACCCTAACAACAAAAACCACTAAACCCCAACAAGAAACAAATCTAAACCCCTAAAAACAAACAACACTAGCCCCCTAACAACAAACAGACCTAACCAAACAACAAACAACCCTAACCCACTAACAACAAACAACACTAACATCCTACCAACAAACAACCCTAACCCCCTAACAACAAACAACACTAACACCCTAACAAGAAACAACCCTAACCCCCTAACAACAAACAACACTAACCCCCTAACAACAAACAACCCTAAACCACTAACATCAAAGAACACTAACACCCTAACAACAAACAACCCTAACCCCCTAACAACAAACACTAACCCCCAAACAACAAACAATCCTAACCCCTAAAATCCAAAAACACTAACCCTCTAACAACAAACAACCCTAACCCACTAACAGCAAACAACCCTAACCCCCTAACAACAAAAAACCCTAAACCCCTAACATCAAACAACACTAACCCCCTAACAACACAAAACACTAACACCCTAACAACAAACAACACTAACACCCTAACAACAAAAACCACTAAACCCCAACAAGAAACAACCCGAAACCCCTTACAACAAACACTAACCCCCTAACAACAAACAACACTAAACCCCTAACAAGAAACTACCCTAACCCCGTAACAACAAACAACACTAACCCCGTAACAACAAACAACCCTAACCCCCAAACAACAAACAACCCTAACCCCCTAACAACAAACAATCCTAACCCCCGAACAACCAACAACACTAACCCCCTAACCACAATAAACACTAACACACTAACAAGAAAAACCACTAAACCCCAACAAGAAACAACCCTAAACCCCTAACAACAAACAACACTAACCCCCAACAACAAACAACCCTAAACAAACAACAAAAAACCCTAACCCACTAACAACAAACAACACTAACACCCTAACAACAAGCAACCCTAACTCCCTAACAACAAACAACACTAACACCCTAACAACAAACAACCCTAACCCCCTAACAACAAACACTAACCCCCAAACAACAAACAACCCTAACCCCTAAAAACCAAAACCAATAACCCACTAACAACAAAGAACCCTAACCCCCAAACAACAAACAACCCTAACCCCCTAACAACAAACAATCCTAACCCCCGAACAACCAACAACACTAACCCCCTAGCCACAATAAACACTAACACCCTAACAACAAAAACCACTAAACGCCAACAAGAAACAACCCTAAACCCCTAACAACAAACAACACTAACCCCCTAACAACAAAAAACCCTAACCAAACAACAAAAAACACTAACCCACTAACAACAAACAACACTAACACCCTAACAACAAACAACCCTAACCCCCTAACAACAAACACTAACCCCCAAACAACAAACAACCCTAACCCCTAAAAACCAAAAACACTAACCCACTACAAACAAACCACCCTAACCCCCAAACAACAAACAACCCTAACCCCCTAACAACAAACAGTCCTAACCCCCGAACAACCAACAACACTAACCACCTAACCACAATAAACACTAACACCCTAACAACAAAAACCACTAAACGCCAACAAGAAACAACCCTAAAACCCTAACAACAAACAACACTAACCCCCTAACAACAAAAAACCCTAACCAAACAACAAAAAACACTAACCCACTAACAACAAACAACACTAACACCCTAACAACAAACAACCCTAACTCCCTAACAACAAACAACACTAACACCCTAACAACAAACAACCCTAACCCCCTAAAAACAAACAACACTAACCCCCTAACAACAAACAACCCTAAATCCCTAACATCAAACAACACTAACCCCCTAACAACACAAAACACTAACACCCTAACAACAAACAACACTAACACCCTAACAACAAAAACCACTAAACCCCAACAAGAAACAACCCTAAACCCCTAACAACAAACACTAACCCCCTAACAACAAACAACACTAAACCCCTAAAAAGAAACTACCCTAACCCCGTAACAACAAACAACACTAACCCCGTAACAACAAACAATACTAACCCCCAAACAACAAACAACCCTAAACCCCAAACAACCCTAACCCCCTAACAACAAACAATCCTAACCCCCGAACAACCAACAACACTAACCCCCTAACCACAATAAACACTAACACCCTAACAACAAAAACCACTAAACGCCAACAAGAAACAACCCTAAACTCCTAACAACAAACAACACTAACCCCCTAACAACAAACAACCCTAACCAAACAACAAACAACCCTAACCCACTAACAACAAACAACACTAACACCCTAACAACAAACAACCCTAACCCCCTAACAACAAACAACACTAACCCCCTAACAAAAAACAACCCTAAACTGCTAACATCAAAGAACACTAACACCCTAACAACAAACAACCCTAAACCCCTAAAAACAAACACTAACCCCAAACAACAAACAACACTAACCCCTAAAAACCAAAAACACTAACCCACTAACAACAAACAACCCTAACCCACTAACAACAAACAACCCTAACACCCTAACAACAAACAACACTAACCCCATAACATCAAACAACCCTAAACCCCTAACATCAAACAACACTAACCCCCTAACAACACAAAACACTAACACCCTAACAACAAACAACACTAACACCCTAACAACAAAAAACCCTAACCCCCTAACAACAAACAACACTAACACCCTAACAACAAACAACCCTAACCCCCTAACAGCAAACAATACTAACCCCCTAACAACAAACAACCCTAAACCCCTAACATCAAAGAACACTAACACCTTAACAACAAACAACCCTAACCCCCTAACAACAAACACTAACCCCCAAACAACAAACAACACTAACCCCTAAAAACCAAAAACACTAACCCACTAACAACAAACAACACTAACACCCTAACAACAAACAACCCTAACTCCCTAACAACAAACAACACTAACACCCTAACAACAAACAACCCTAACCCCCTAAAAACAAACAACACTAACCCTCTAACAACAAACAACCCTAAACCCCTAACATCAAACAACACTAACCCCCTAACAACACAAAACACTAACACCCTAACAACAAACAACACTAACACCCTAACAACAAAAACCACTAAACCCCAACAAGAAACAACCCTAAACCCCTAACAACAAACACTAACCCCCAACAACAAACAACACTAAACCCCTAACAAGAAACTACCCTAACCCCGTAACAACAAACAACACTAACCCCGTAACAACAAACAACACTAACCCCGTAACAACAAACAATACTAACCCCCAAACAACAAACAACCCTAAACCCCAAACAACAAACAACCCTAACCCCCTAACAAGAAACAATCCTAACCTCCGAAGAACCAACAACACTAACCCCCTAACCACAATAAACACTAACACCCTAACAACAAAAACCACTAAACCCCAACAAGAAACAAATCTAAACCCCTAAAAACAAACAACACTAGCCCCCTAACAACAAACAACCCTAACCAAACAACAAACAACCCTAACCCACTAACAACAAACAACACTAACATCCTACCAACAAACAACCCTAACCCCCTAACAACAAACAACACTAACACCCTAACAAGAAACAACCCTAACCCCCTAACAACAAACAACACTAACCCCCTAACAACAAACAACCCTAAACCACTAACATCAAAGAACACTAACACCCTAACAACAAACAACCCTAACCCCCTAACAACAAACACTAACCCCCAAACAACAAACAATCCTAACCCCTAAAATCGAAAAACGCTAACCCTCTAACAACAAACAACCCTAACCCACTAACAGCAAACAACCCTAACCCCCTAACAACAAAAAACCCTAAACCCCTAACATCAAACAACACTAACCCCCTAACAACACAAAACACTAACACCCTAACAACAAACAACACTAACACCCTAACAACAAAAACCACTAAACCCCAACAAGAAACAACCCGAAACCCCTTACAACAAACACTAACCCCCTAACAACAAACAACACTAAACCCCTAACAAGAAACTACCCTAACCCCGTAACAACAAACAACACTAACCCCGTAACAACAAACAACCCTAACCCCCAAACAACAAACAACCCTAACCCCCTAACAACAAACAATCCTAACCCCCGAACAACCAACAACACTAACCCCCTAACCACAATAAACACTAACACACTAACAAGAAAAACCACTAAACCCCAACAAGAAACAACCCTAAACCCCTAACAACAAACAACACTAACCCCCAACAACAAACAACCCTAACCAAACAACAAAAAACCCTAACCCACTAACAACAAACAACACTAACACCCTAACAACAAACAACCCTAACTCCCTAACAACAAACAACACTAACACCCTAACAACAAACAACCCTAACCCCCTAACAACAAACACTAACCCCCAAACAACAAACAACCCTAACCCCTAAAAACCAAAACCACTAACCCACTAACAACAAAGAACCCTAACCCCCAAACAACAAACAACCCTAACCCCCTAACAACAAACAATCCTAACCCCCGAACAACCAACAACACTAACCCCCTAACCACAATAAACACTAACACCCTAACAACAAAAACCACTAAACGCCAACAAGAAACAACCCTACACCCCTAACAACAAACAACACTAACCCCCTAACAACAAAAAACCCTAACCAAACAACAAAAAACACTAACCCACTAACAACAAACAACACTAACACCCTAACAACAAACAACCCTAACCCCCTAACAACAAACACTAACCCCCAAACAACAAACAACCCTAACCCCTAAAAACCAAAAACACTAACCCACTACAAACAAACCACCCTAACCCCCAAACAACAAACAACCCTAACCCCCTAACAACAAACAGTCCTAACCCCCGAACAACCAACAACACTAACCCCCTAACCACAATAAACACTAACACCCTAACAACAAAAACCACTAAACGCCAACAAGAAACAACCCTAAAACCCTAACAACAAACAACACTAACCCCCTAACAACAAAAAACCCTAACCAAACAACAAAAAACACTAACCCACTAACAACAAACAACACTAACACCCTAACAACAAACAACCCTAACTCCCTAACAACAAACAACACTAACACCCTAACAACAAACAACCCTAACCCCCTAAAAACAAACAACACTAACCCCCTAACAACAAACAACCCTAAATCCCTAACATCAAACAACACTAACCCCCTAACAACACAAAACACTAACACCCTAACAACAAACAACACTAACACCCTAACAACAAAAACCACTAAACCCCAACAAGAAACAACCCTAAACCCCTAACAACAAACACTAACCCCCTAACAACAAACAACACTAAACCCCTAAAAAGAAACTACCCTAACCCCGTAACAACAAACAACACTAACCCCGTAACAACAAACAATACTAACCCCCAAACAACAAACAACCCTAAACCCCAAACAACCCTAACCCCCTAACAACAAACAATCCTAACCCCCGAACAACCAACAACACTAACCCCCTAACCACAATAAACACTAACACCCTAACAACAAAAACCACTAAACGCCAACAAGAAACAACCCTAAACTCCTAACAACAAACAACACTAACCCCCTAACAACAAACAACCCTAACCAAACAACAAACAACCCTAACCCACTAACAACAAACAACACTAACACCCTAACAAGAAACAACCCTAACCCCCTAACAACAAACAACACTAATCCCCTAACAAAAAACAACCCTAAACCGCTAACATCAAAGAACACTAACACCCTAACAACAAACAACCCTAAACCCCTAAAAACAAACACTAACCCCAAACAACAAACAACACTAACCCCTAAAAACCAAAAACACTAACCCACTAACAACAAACAACCCTAACCCACTAACAACAAACAACCCTAACACCCTAACAACAAACAACACTAACCCCATAACATCAAACAACCCTAAACCCCTAACATCAAACAACACTAACCCCCTAACAACACAAAACACTAACACCCTAACAACAAACAACACTAACACCCTAACAACAAAAAACCCTAACCCCCTAACAACAAACAACACTAACACCCTAACAACAAACAACCCTAACCCCCTAACAGCAAACAATACTAACCCCCTAACAACAAACAACCCTAAACCCCTAACATCAAAGAACACTTACACCTTAACAACAAACAACCCTAACCCCCTAACAACAAACACTAACCCCCAAACAACAAACAACACTAACCCCTAAAAACCAAAAACACTAACCCACTAACAACAAACAACACTAACACCCTAACAACAAACAACCCTAACTCCCTAACAACAAACAACACTAACACCCTAACAACAAACAACCCTAACCCCCTAAAAACAAACAACACTAACCCTCTAACAACAAACAACCCTAAACCCCTAACATCAAACAACACTAACCCCCTAACAACACAAAACACTAACACCCTAACAACAAACAACACTAACACCCTAACAACAAAAACCACTAAACCCCAACAAGAAACAACCCTAAACCCCTAACAACAAACACTAACCCCCAACAACAAACAACACTAAACCCCTAACAAGAAACTACCCTAACCCCGTAACAACAAACAACACTAACCCCGTAACAACAAACAACACTAACCCCGTAACAACAAACAATACTAACCCCCAAACAACAAACAACCCTAAACCCCAAACAACAAACAACCCTAACCCCCTAACAAGAAACAATCCTAACCTCCGAAGAACCAACAACACTAACCCCCTAACCACAATAAACACTAACACCCTAACAACAAAAACCACTAAACCCCAACAAGAAACAAATCTAAACCCCTAAAAACAAACAACTCTAGCCCCCTAACAACAAACAACCCTAACCAAACAACAAACAACCCTAACCCACTAACAACAAACAACACTAACATCCTAACAACAAACAACCCTAACCCCCTAACAACAAACAACACTAACACCCTAACAAGAAACAACCCTAACCCCCTAACAACAAACAACACTAACCCCCTAACAACAAACAACCCTAAACCACTAACATCAAAGAACACTAACACCCTAACAACAAACAACCCTAACCCCCTAACAACAAACACTAACCCCCAAACAACAAACAATCCTAACCCCTAAAATCCAAAAACGCTAACCCTCTAACAACAAACAACCCTAACCCACTAACAGCAAACAACACTAACCCCCTAACAACAAAAAACCCTAAACCCCTAACATCAAACAACACTAACCCCCTAACAACACAAAACACTAACACCCTAACAACAAACAACACTAACACCCTAACAACAAAAACCACTAAACCCCTGAAGAGAGGCGGAGCCAAGATGGCGGACTAGGCAGACGCTACCTCGGATCCCTCTTACAACAAAGACACGGAAAAACAAGTGAATCGATCACATACATAACAATCTACGAACCCTGAACAACAAACACAGATTTAGAGACGGAGAACGAACTAATACGGGGAAGCAGCGATTGTTTCCAGAGCCTGGAGCCAGCGTACCAGTCAGGTACGGCACAAGCACAGAGACCTGCTCCACCCCCCTGAACTAACCCCGGGAGGGGGACTAGCCGGTTCCACGGGCGGCGTGGGACGCAGCCGTTAGGAGAAGTCCCCGGGAGGCAGTGACTGATCTTGGAGCAGAAAGAGCAGCATCCGAGCCGGGGAACCGTCCCACAGGGATTTGGACTGCACGCAGGTACGCCATAAACACGGAGAGTTGCTCCACCCCCTGAACTAACCCCGGGAAGGTGACCATCCGGGTCGCGCGGGCGGCGTGGGACGCAGCCGGTAGGAGAAGTCCCCGGGAGGCAGCGACTGGTATTGGAGCGGGGAGAACAGCGTTCCAGCCGGGACACTCGGTCGCGGCACAAGCACGGGGAGCTACTCCACCCATCTGAACTAACCCCGGGAGGGGGCCCACCTGGTTCACGGGGGCGGCACGGCCACGCGGCTGGAGGGACGAGAAGTCCCCGGGAGGCAGCGACTGATTTTGGAGTCGAGAGTGCACCGTCCCAGTAGGGGAGCCTTGACGCTGGGCGTGGGGCTGGAAGCGGAGGATCTGACCGTGACTCCAGCGGGCCAGACCCCCCGGGGGCAATCTCCACACAGACAGCACACATAGGCGACGCGCCCGCGGGAATCTCAGATATAATAGTCATTCCAAGCAAGACAAGCAACTCTGGCTATAGTCTGAGGTGCTACTCTCCTATCTCTCTGTTCCCTCCCCCACCCTCCCCAGGCGGCTTCATTAAAATCTGAATAGCCTGAGCCAGAGGGAGAACTCTGATAGGGATCTGACTGCAGTTTTTTTTTAGCGGATTTTCTGGAAAAACTAGTTTCCCAGTGATGGCTCGGAGACAACAATCCATATCAAACCACTTAAAGAAGCAGACCGTGACAGCTTCTCCAACTCCCCAAACAAAAGAATCAAAATCTTTCCCAAATGAAGATACAATTTTGGAATTATCAGATACAGAATATAAAAAACTAATTTACAGAATGCTTAATGATATCACAAATGAAATTAGGATATCTGCAGAAAAAGCCAAGGAACACACTGATAAAACTGTTGAAGAACTCAAAAAGATTATTCAAGAACATACTGGAAAAATTAATAAGTTGCAAGAATCCATAGAGAGACAACATGTAGAAATCCAAAAGATTAACAATAAAATAACAGAATTAGACAACACACTAGGAAGTCAGAGGAGCAGACTCGAGCAATTAGAATGCAGACTGGGACATCTGGAGGACCAGGGAATCAACACCAACATAGCTGAAAAAAAATCAGATAAAAGAATTAAAAAAAATGAAGAAACCCTAAGAATTATGTGGGACTCTATCAAGAAGGATAACCTGCGGGTGATTGGAGTCCCAGAACAGGGAGGGGGGACAGAAAACACAGAGAAAATAGTTGAAGAACTTCTGACAGAAAACTTCCCTGACATCATGAAAGACGAAAGGATATCTATCCAAGATGCTCATCGAACCCCATTTAAGATTGATCCAAAAAGAAAAACACCAAGACATATTATCATCAAACTCACCAAAACCAAAGATAAACAGAAAATTTTAAAAGCAGCCAGGGAGAAAAGAAAGGTTTCTTTCAAGGGAGAATCAATAAGAATATGTTCTGACTACTCAGCAGAAACCATGCAGGCAAGAAGGGAATGGGACGACATATACAGAACACTGAAGGAGAAAAACTGCCAACCAAGGATCATATATCCAGCAAAACTCTCTCTGAAATATGAAGGCGAAATTAAGATATTTACAGACAAACACAAGTTTAGAGAATTTGCAAAAACCAAACCAAAGCTACAAGAAATACTAAAGGTTATTGTTTGGTCAGAGAACCAATAATATCAGATATCAGCACAACACAAGGTCACAAAACAGAACGTCCTGATATCAACTCAAATAGGGAAATCACAAAAACAAACAAATTAAGATTAATTAAAAAAAAAAATACACATAACAGGGAATCATGGAAGTCAATAGGTAAAAGATCACAATAATCAAAAAGAGGGACTAAATACAGGAGGCATTGAACTGCCATATGGAGAGTGATACAAGGCGATATAGAACAATACAAGTTAGGTTTTTACTTAGAAAAATAGGGGTATATAATGAGGTAACCACAAAAAGGTATAACAACTCTATAACTCAAGACAAAAACCAAGAAAAACGTAACGACTCAACTAACATAAAGTCAAACACTATGAAAGTGAGGATCTCACAATTTACTAAGAAAAACGCCTCAGCACAAAAAAGTATGTGGAAAAATGAAATTGTCAACAACACACATAAAAAGGCATCAAAATGACAGCACTAAAAACTTATTTATCTATAATTACCCTGAATGTAAATGGACTAAATGCACCAATAAAGAGACAGAGAGTCACAGACTGGATAAAGAAACACGATCCATCTATATGCTGCCTACAAGAGACACACCTTAGACTTAGAGACACAAACAAACTAAAACTCAAAGGATGGAAAAAAGTATATCAAGCAAACAATAAGCAAAAAAGAAGAGGAGTAGCAATATTAATTTCTGACAAAATAGACTTTAGACTTAAATCCACCACAAAGGATAAAGAAGGACACTATATAATGATAAAAGGTACAATTGATCAGGAAGACATAACCATATTAAATATTTACGCACCCCATGACAGGGCTGCAAGATATATAAATCAAATTTTAACAGAACTGAAAAGCGAGATAGATACCTCCACAATTATAGTAGGAGACTTCAACACACCCCTTTCGGAGAAGGACAGGACATCCAGTAAGAAGCTCAACAGAGACACGGAAGATCTAATTACAACAATCAACCAACTTGACCTCATTGACTTATACAGAACTCTCCACCCAACTGCTGCAAAATATACTTTTTTTTCTAGCGCACATGGAACATTCTCTAGAATAGACCACATATTAGGTCATAAAACAAACCTTTGCAGAGTCCAAAACATCGAAATATTACAAAGCATCTTCTCAGACCACAAGGCAATAAAACTAGAGATCAATAACAGAAGAACGAGGGAAAAGAAATCAAATACTTGGAAAATGAACAATACCCTCCTGAAAAAAGACTGGGTTATAGAAGACATCAAGGAGGGAATAAGGAAATTCATAGAAAGCAACGAGAATGAAAATACTTCCTATCAAAACCTCTGGGACACAGCAAAAGCAGTGCTCAGAGGTCAATTTATATCAATAAATGCACACATACAAAAAGAAGAAAGAGCCAAAATCAGAGAACTGTCCCTACAACTTGAACAAATAGAAACTGAGCAACAAAAGAATCCATCAGGCACCAGAAGAAAACAAATAATAAAAATTAGAGCTGAACTAAATGAATTAGAGAACAGAAAAACAATTGAAAGAATTAACAAAGCCAAAAGCTGGTTCTTTGAAAAAATTAACAAAATTGATAAACCAATGGCTAGACTGACTAAAGAAATACAGGAAAGGAAACAAATAACCCGAATAAGAAATGAGAAGGACCACATCACAACAGAACCAAATGAAATTAAAAGAATCATTTCAGATTATTATGAAAAATTGTACTCTAACAAATTTGAAAACCTAGAAGAAATGGATGAATTCCTTGAAAAACACTACCTACCTAAACTAACACATTCAGAAGCAGAACAACTAAATAGACCCATAACAAAAAAAGAGATTGAAACGGTAATCAAAAAACTCCCAACAAAAAAAAGTCCTGGCCCGGACGGCTTCACTGCAGAGTTCTACCAAATTTTCAGAGAAGAGTTAACACCACTACTACTAAAGGTATTCCAAAGCATAGAAAATGACGGAATACTACCCAACTCATTCTATGAAGCCACCATCTCCCTGATACCAAAACCAGGTAAAGACATTACAAAAAAAGAAAATTATAGACCTATATCCCTCATGAACATTGATGCAAAAATCCTCAACAAAATTCTAGCCAATAGAATCCAACAACACATCAAAAAAATAATTCACCCTGATCAAGTGGGATTTATACCAGGTATGCAAGGCTGGTTTAATATCAGAAAAACCATTAATGTAATCCATCACATAAATAAAACAAAAGACAAAAACCACATGATCTTATCAATTGATGCAGAAAAGGCATTTGACAAAGTCCAACACCCATTTATGATAAAAACTCTTACCAAAATAGGAATTGAAGGAAAATTCCTCAACATAATAAAGGGCATCTATGCAAAGCCAACAGCCAATATCACTCTAAATGGAGAGAACCTGAAAGCATTTCCCTTGAGAACGGGAACCAGACAAGGATGCCCTTTATCACCGCTCTTATTCAACATCGTGTTGGAAGTCTTAGCCAGGGCAATCAGGCTAGACAAAGAAATAAAAGGTATCCGGATTGGCAAGGAAGAAGTAAAGTTATCACTATTTGCAGATGACATGATTATATACACAGAAAACCCTAAGGAATCCTCCAGAAAACTACTGAAACTAATAGAAGAGTTTGGCAGAGTCTCAGGTTATAAAATAAACATACAAAAATCACTTGGATTCCTCTACATCAACAAAAAGAACACCGAAGAGGAAATAACCAAATCAATACCATTCACAGTAGCCCCCAAGAAGATAAGATACTTAGGAATAAATCTTACCAAGGATGTAAAAGACCTATACAAAGAAAACTACAAAGCTCTACTACAAGAAATTCAAAAGGACATACTTAAGTGGAAAAACATACCTTGCTCATGGATAGGAAGACTTAACATAGTAAAAATGTCTATTCTACCAAAAGCCATCTATACATTTAACGCACTTCCGATCCAAATTCCAATGTCATATTTTAAGGGGGTAGAGAAACAAATCACCAATTTCATATGGAAGGGAAAGAAGCCCCGGATAAGCAAAGCACTACTGAAAAAGAAGAAGAAAGTGGGAGGCCTCACCTTACCTGACTTCAGAACCTATTATACAGCCACAGTAGTCAAAACAGCCTGGTATTGGTACAACAACAGACACATAGACCAATGGAACAGAATTGAGAACCCAGACATAGATCCATCCACGTATGAGCAGCTGATATTTGACAAAGGACCAGTGTCAATTAACTGGGGAAAAGACAGCCTTTTTAACAAATGGTGCTGGCATAACTGGATATCCATTTGCAAAAAAATGAAACAGGACCCATACCTCACACCATGCACAAAAACTAACTCCAAGTGGATCAAAGACCTAAACATAAAGACTAAAACGATAAAGATCATGGAAGAAAAAATTGGGACAACCCTAGGAGCCCTAATACAAGGTATAAACAGAATACAAAACATTACCAAAAATGATGAAGAGAAACCCGATAACTGGGAGCTCCTAAAAATCAAACACCTATGCTCATCTAAAGACTTCACCAAAAGAGTAAAAAGACCACCTACAGATTGGGAAAGAATTTTCAGCTATGACATCTCCGACCAGCGCCTGATCTCTAAAATCTACATGATTCTGTCAAAACTCAACCACAAAAAGACAAACAACCCAATCAAGAAGTGGGCAAAGGATATGAACACACATTTCTCTAAAGAAGATATTCAGGCAGCCAACAGATACATGAGAAAATGCTCTCGATCATTAGCCATTAGAGAAATGCAAATTAAAACTACGATGAGATTCCATCTCACACCAGCAAGGCTGGCATTAATCCAAAAAACACAAAATAATAAATGTTGGAGAGGCTGCGGAGAGATTGGAACTCTCATACACTGCTGGTGGGAATGTAAAATGGTACAACCACTTTGGAAATCTATCTGGCGTTATCTTAAACAGTTAGAAATAGAACTACCGTACAAACCAGAAATCCCACTCCTCGGAATATACCCTAGAGATACAAGAGCCTTCATACAAACAGATATATGCACACCCATGTTTATTGCAGCTCTGTTTACAATAGCAAAAAGTTGGAAGCAACCAAGGTGTCCATCAACGGATGAATGGGTAAATAAATTGTGGTATATTCACACAATGGAATACTACGCATCGATAAAGAACAGTGACGAATCTCTGAAACATTTCATAACATGGAGGAACCTGGAAGGCATTATGCTGAGCGAAATGAGTCAGAGGCAAAAGGACAAATATTGTATAAGACCACTATTATAAGATCTTGAGAAATAGTAAACCTGAGAAGAACACATACTTTTGTGGTTACGAGGGGGGGAGGGAGGGGGGGTGGGAGAGGGTTTTTTTATTGATTAATCAGTAGATAAGAACTGCTTTAGGTGAAGGGAAAGACAACACTCAATACATGGAAGGTCAGCTCAATTGGACTGGACCAAAAGCAAAGAAGTTTCCGGGATAAAATGAATGCTTCAAAGCTCAGCGGAGCAAGCGCGGGGGTCTGGGGAACATGGTTTGCGGGGACTTCTAAGTCAATTGGCAAAATAATTCTATTATGAAATCATTCTGCATCCCACTTTGAAATGTGGCGTCTGGGGTCTTAAATGCTAACAAGCAGCCATCTAAGATGCAGCAATTGGTCTCAACCCACCTGGAGCAAAGGAAAATGAAGAACACCAAGCCCACATGACAACTAAGAGCCCAAGAGACAGAAAGGGCCACATGAACCAGAGACCTACATCATCCTGAGACCAGAAGAACTAGTTGGTGCCCGGCCACAATCGATGACTGCCCTGACAGGGAGCACAGCAGAGGACCCCTGAGGGAGCAGGAGAGCAGTGGGATGCAGACCCCAAATTCTCATAAGAAGACCAAACTTAATGGTCTGACTGAGACTGGAGGAATCCCGGCGGTCATGCTCTCCAGACCTTCTGTTGACACAGGACAGGAACCATCCCTGAAGACAACTCATCAGACATGAAAGGGACTGGTCAGCGGGTGGGAGAGAGACGCTGATGAAGAGTGAGCTAATTATATCAGGTGTACACTTGAGATTGTGTTGGCAACTCTTGTCTGGAGGGGGGATGGGAGGATAGAGAGAGGGGAAGCCGGCAAAATTGTCAAGAAAGGAGAGACTGAAAGGGCTGACTCAAGACGGGGAGAGTAAGTGGGAGTAGGGAGTGAGATGTATGTAAACTTATATGTGACAGACTGATTGGATTTGTAAACGTTCACTTGAAGCTTAATAAAAGTTATTATAAAAAAAAAAAAAAAAAAAAAAAAAAAAAAAAAACCACTAAACCCCAACAAGAAACAACCCTAAACCCCTTACAACAAACACTAACCCCCTAACAGCAAACAACACTAAACCCCTAACAAGAAACTACCCTAACCCCGTAACAACAAACAACACTAACCCATAACAACAAACAACCCTAACCCCCAAACAACAAACAACCCTAACCCCCTAACAACAAACAATCCTAACCCCCGAACAACCAACAACACTAACCCCCTAACCACAATAAACACTAACACACTAACAAGAAAAACCACTAAACCTCAACAAGAAACAACCCTAAACCCCTAACAACAAACAACACTAACCCCCTAACAACAAACAACCCTAACCAAACAACAAAAAACCCTAACCCACTAACAACAAACAACACTAACACCCTAACAACAAACAACCCTAACTCCCTAACAACAAACAACACTAACACCCTAACAACAAACAACCCTAACCCCCTAACAACAAACACTAACCCCCAAACAACAAACAACCCTAACCCCTAAAAACCAAAAACACTAACCCACTAACAACAAACAACCCTAACCCCCAAACAACAAACAACCCTAACCCCCTAACAACAAACAATCCTAACCCCCGAACAACCAACAACACTAACCCCCTAACCACAATAAACACTAACACCCTAACAACAAAAACCACTAAACGCCAACAAGAAACAACCCTAAAACCCTAGCAACAAACAACACTAACCCCCTAAGAACAAAAAACCCTAACCAAACAACAAAAAACACTAACCCACTAACAACAAACAACACTAACACCCTAACAACAAACAACCCTAACTCCCTAACAACAAACAACACTAACACCCTAACAACAAACAACCCTAACCCCCTAAAAACAAACAACACTAACCCCCTAACAACAAACAACCCTAAATCCCTAACATCAAACAACACTAACCCCGTAACAACACAAAACACTAACACCCTAACAACAAACAACACTAACACCCTAACAACAAAAACCACTAAACCCCAACAAGAAACAACCCTAAACGCCTAACAACAAACACTAAACCCCTAACTGCAAACAACACTAAACCCCTAAAAAGAAACTACCCTAACCCCGTAACAACAAACAACACTAACCCCGTAACAACAAACAATACTAACCCCCAAACAACAAACAACCCTAAACCCCAAACAACCCTAACCCCCTAACAACAAACAATCCTAACCCCCGAAAAACCAACAACACTAACCCCCTAACCACAATAAACACTAACACCCTAACAACAAAAACCACTAAACGCCAACAAGAAACAACCCTAAACTCCTAACAACAAACAACACTAACCCCCTAACAACAAACAACCCTAACCAAACAACAAACAACCCTAACCCACTAACAACAAACAACACTAACACCCTAACAACAAACAACCCTAACCCTCTAACAACAAACAACACTAACGCCCTAACAAAAAACAACCCTAAGCCGCTAACATCAAAGAACACTAACACCCTAACAACAAACAACCCTAACCCCCTAAAAACAAACACTAACCCCAAACAACAAACAACACTAACCCCTAAAAACCAAAAACACTAACCCACTAACAACAAACAACCCTAACCCACTAACAACAAACAACCCTAACACCCTAACAACAAACAACCCTAACCCCCTAAAAACAAACAACACTAACCCCATAACATCAAACAACCCTAAACCCCTAACATCAAACAACACTAACCCCCTAACAACACAAAACACTAACACCCTAACAACAAAAAACCCTAACCCCCTAACAACAAACAACACTAAAACCCTAACAACAAACAACCCTAACCCCCTAACAGCAAACAATACTAACCCCCTAACAACAAACAACCCTAAACCCCTAACATCAAAGAACACTAACACCTTAACAACAAACAACCCTAACCCCCTAACAACAAACACTAACCCCCAAACAACAAACAACACTAACCCCTAAAAACCAAAAACACTAACCCACTAACAACAAACAACACTAACACCCTAACAACAAACAACCCTAACTCCCTAACAACAAACAACACTAACACCCTAACAACAAACAACCCTAACCCCCTAAAAACAAACAACACTAACCCCCTAAGAACAAACAACCCTAAACCCCTAACATCAAACAACACTAACCCCCTAACAACACAAAACACTAACACCCTAACAACAAACAACACTAACACCCTAACAACAAAAACCACTAAACCCCAACAAGAAACAACCCTAAACCCCTAACAACAAACACTAACCCCCAACAACAAACAACACTAAACCCCTAACAAGAAACTACCCTAACCCCGTAACAACAAACAACACTAACCCCGTAACAACAAACAATACTAACCCCCAAACAACAAACAACCCTAAACCCCAAACAACAAACAACCCTAACCCCCTAACAACAAACAATCCTAACCCCCGAACAACCAACAACACTAACCCCCTAACCACAATAAACACTAACACCCTAACAACAAAAACCACTAAACCCCAACAAGAAACAACCCTAAACCCCTAAAAACAAACAACACTAGCCCCCTAACAACAAACAAGCTACCCAAACAACAAGCAACCCTAACCCACTAACAACAAACAATACTAACATCCTAACAACAAACAACCCTAACCCCCTAACAACAAACAACACTAACACCCTAACAAGAAACAACCCTAACCCCCTAACAACAAACAACACTCACCCCCTAACAACAAACAACCCTAAACCACTAACATCAAAGAACACTAACACCCTAACAACAAACAACCCTAACCCCCTAACAACAAACACTAACCCCCAAACAACAAACAATCCTAACCCCTAAAATCCAAAAACGCTAACCCTCTAACAACAAACAACCCTAACCCACTAACAGCAAACAACCCTAACCCCCTAACAACAAAAAACCCTAAACCCCTAACATCAAACAACACTAACCCCCTAACAACACAAAACACTAACACCCTAACAACAAACAACACTAACACCCTAACAACAAAAACCACTAAACCCCAACAAGAAACAACCCTAAACCCCTTACAACAAACACTAACCCCCTAACAACAAACAACACTAAACCCCTAACAAGAAACTACCCTAACCCCGTAACAACAAACAACACTAACCCCGTAACAACAAACAACCCTAACCCCCAAACAACAAACAACCCTAACCCCCTAACAACAAACAATCCTAACCCCCGAACAACCAACAACACTAACCCCCTAACCACAATAAACACTAACACACTAACAAGAAAAACCACTAAACCCCAACAAGAAACAACCCTAAACCCCTAACAACAAACAACACTAACCCCCTAACAACAAACAACCCTAACCAAACAACAAAAAACCCTAACCCACTAACAACAAACAACACTAACACCCTAACAACAAACAACCCTAACCCCCTAACAACAAACACTAACCCCCAAACAACAAACAACCCTAACCCCTAAATACCAAAAACACTAACCCACTAACAACAAAGAACCCTAACCCCCAAACAACAAACAACCCTAACCCCCTAACAACAAACAATCCTAACCCCCGAACAACCAACAACACTAACCCCCTAACCACAATAAACACTAACACCCTAACAACAAAAACCACTAAACGCCAACAAGAAACAACCCTAAACCCCTAACAACAAACAACACTAACCCCCTAACAACAAAAAACCCTAACCAAACAACAAAAAACACTAACCCACTAACAACAAACAGCACTAACACCCTAACAACAAACAACCCTAACCCCCTAACAACAAACACTAACCCCCAGACAACAAACAACCCTAACCCCTAAAAACCAAAAACACTAACCCACTAACAACAAACCACCCTAACCCCCAAACAAGAAACAACCCTAACCCCCTAACAACAAACAATCCTAACCCCCGAACAACCAACAACACTAACCCCCTAACCACAATAAACACTAACACCCTAACAACAAAAACCACTAAACGCCAACAAGAAACAACCCTAAAACCCTAACAACAAACAACACTAACCCCCTAACAACAAAAAACCCTAACCAAACAACAAAAAACACTAACCCACTAACAACAAACAACACTAACACCCTAACAACAAACAACCCTAACTCCCTAACAACAAACAACACTAACACCCTAACAACAAACAACCCTAACCCCCTAAAAACAAACACTAACCCCCTAACAACAAACAACCCTAAACCCCTAACATCAAACAACACTGACCCCCTAACAACACAAAACACTAACACCCTAACAACAAACAACACTAACACCCTAACAACAAAAACCACTAAACCCCAGCAAGAAACAACCCTAAACCCCTAACAACAAACACTAACCCCCTAACAACAAACAACACTAAACCCCTAAAAAGAAACTACCCTAACCCCGTAACAACAAACAACACTAACCCCGTAACAACAAACAATACTAACCCCCAAACAACAAACAACCCTAAACCCCAAACAACCCTAACCCCCTAACAACAAACAATCCTAACCCCCGAACAACCAACAACACTAACCCCCTAACCACAATAAACACTAACACCCTAACAACAAAAACCACTAAACGCCAACAAGAAACAACCCTAAACTCCTAACAACAAACAACACTAACCCCCTAACAACAAACAACCCTAACCAAACAACAAACAACCCTAACCCACTAACAACAAACAACACTAACACCCTAACAACAAACAACCCTAACCCTCTAACAACAAACAACACTAACGCCCTAACAAAAAACAACCCTAAGCCGCTAACATCAAAGAACACTAACACCCTAACAACAAACAACCCTAACCCCCTAAAAACAAACACTAACCCCAAACAACAAACAACACTAACCCCTAAAAACCAAAAACACTAACCCACTAACAACAAACAACCCTAACCCACTAACAACAAACAACCCTAACACCCTAACAACAAACAACCCTAACCCCCTAAAAACAAACAACACTAACCCCATAACATCAAACAACCCTAAACCCCTAACATCAAACAACACTAACCCCCTAACAACACAAAACACTAACACCCTAACAACAAAAAACCCTAACCCCCTAACAACAAACAACACTAAAACCCTAACAACAAACAACCCTAACCCCCTAACAGCAAACAATACTAACCCCCTAACAACAAACAACCCTAAACCCCTAACATCAAAGAACACTAACACCTTAACAACAAACAACCCTAACCCCCTAACAACAAACACTAACCCCCAAACAACAAACAACACTAACCCCTAAAAACCAAAAACACTAACCCACTAACAACAAACAACACTAACACCCTAACAACAAACAACCCTAACTCCCTAACAACAAACAACACTAACACCCTAACAACAAACAACCCTAACCCCCTAAAAACAAACAACACTAACCCCCTAAGAACAAACAACCCTAAACCCCTAACATCAAACAACACTAACCCCCTAACAACACAAAACACTAACACCCTAACAACAAACAACACTAACACCCTAACAACAAAAACCACTAAACCCCAACAAGAAACAACCCTAAACCCCTAACAACAAACACTAACCCCCAACAACAAACAACACTAAACCCCTAACAAGAAACTACCCTAACCCCGTAACAACAAACAACACTAACCCCGTAACAACAAACAATACTAACCCCCAAACAACAAACAACCCTAAACCCCAAACAACAAACAACCCTAACCCCCTAACAACAAACAATCCTAACCCCCGAACAACCAACAACACTAACCCCCTAACCACAATAAACACTAACACCCTAACAACAAAAACCACTAAACCCCAACAAGAAACAACCCTAAACCCCTAAAAACAAACAACACTAGCCCCCTAACAACAAACAAGCTACCCAAACAACAAGCAACCCTAACCCACTAACAACAAACAATACTAACATCCTAACAACAAACAACCCTAACCCCCTAACAACAAACAACACTAACACCCTAACAAGAAACAACCCTAACCCCCTAACAACAAACAACACTCACCCCCTAACAACAAACAACCCTAAACCACTAACATCAAAGAACACTAACACCCTAACAACAAACAACCCTAACCCCCTAACAACAAACACTAACCCCCAAACAACAAACAATCCTAACCCCTAAAATCCAAAAACGCTAACCCTCTAACAACAAACAACCCTAACCCACTAACAGCAAACAACCCTAACCCCCTAACAACAAAAAACCCTAAACCCCTAACATCAAACAACACTAACCCCCTAACAACACAAAACACTAACACCCTAACAACAAACAACACTAACACCCTAACAACAAAAACCACTAAACCCCAACAAGAAACAACCCTAAACCCCTTACAACAAACACTAACCCCCTAACAACAAACAACACTAAACCCCTAACAAGAAACTACCCTAACCCCGTAACAACAAACAACACTAACCCCGTAACAACAAACAACCCTAACCCCCAAACAACAAACAACCCTAACCCCCTAACAACAAACAATCCTAACCCCCGAACAACCAACAACACTAACCCCCTAACCACAATAAACACTAACACACTAACAAGAAAAACCACTAAACCCCAACAAGAAACAACCCTAAACCCCTAACAACAAACAACACTAACCCCCTAACAACAAACAACCCTAACCAAACAACAAAAAACCCTAACCCACTAACAACAAACAACACTAACACCCTAACAACAAACAACCCTAACCCCCTAACAACAAACACTAACCCCCAAACAACAAACAACCCTAACCCCTAAATACCAAAAACACTAACCCACTAACAACAAAGAACCCTAACCCCCAAACAACAAACAACCCTAACCCCCTAACAACAAACAATCCTAACCCCCGAACAACCAACAACACTAACCCCCTAACCACAATAAACACTAACACCCTAACAACAAAAACCACTAAACGCCAACAAGAAACAACCCTAAACCCCTAACAACAAACAACACTAACCCCCTAACAACAAAAAACCCTAACCAAACAACAAAAAACACTAACCCACTAACAACAAACAGCACTAACACCCTAACAACAAACAACCCTAACCCCCTAACAACAAACACTAACCCCCAGACAACAAACAACCCTAACCCCTAAAAACCAAAAACACTAACCCACTAACAACAAACCACCCTAACCCCCAAACAAGAAACAACCCTAACCCCCTAACAACAAACAATCCTAACCCCCGAACAACCAACAACACTAACCCCCTAACCACAATAAACACTAACACCCTAACAACAAAAACCACTAAACGCCAACAAGAAACAACCCTAAAACCCTAACAACAAACAACACTAACCCCCTAACAACAAAAAACCCTAACCAAACAACAAAAAACACTAACCCACTAACAACAAACAACACTAACACCCTAACAACAAACAACCCTAACTCCCTAACAACAAACAACACTAACACCCTAACAACAAACAACCCTAACCCCCTAAAAACAAACACTAACCCCCTAACAACAAACAACCCTAAACCCCTAACATCAAACAACACTGACCCCCTAACAACACAAAACACTAACACCCTAACAACAAACAACACTAACACCCTAACAACAAAAACCACTAAACCCCAGCAAGAAACAACCCTAAACCCCTAACAACAAACACTAACCCCCTAACAACAAACAACACTAAACCCCTAAAAAGAAACTACCCTAACCCCGTAACAACAAACAACACTAACCCCGTAACAACAAACAATACTAACCCCCAAACAACAAACAACCCTAAACCCCAAACAACCCTAACCCCCTAACAACAAACAATCCTAACCCCCGAACAACCAACAACACTAACCCCCTAACCACAATAAACACTAACACCCTAACAACAAAAACCACTAAACGCCAACAAGAAACAACCCTAAACTCCTAACAACAAACAACACTAACCCCCTAACAACAAACAACCCTAACCAAACAACAAACAACCCTAACCCACTAACAACAAACAACACTAACACCCTAACAACAAACAACCCTAACCCCCTAACAACAAACAACACTAACCCCCTAACAAAAAACAACCCTAAGCCGCTAACATCAAAGAACACTAACACCCTAACAACAAACAACCCTAACCCCCTAAAAACAAACACTAACCCCAAACAACAAACAACACTAACCCCTAAAAACCAAAAACACTAACCCACTAACAACAAACAACCCTAACCCACTAACAAAAAACAACCCTAACACCCTAACAACAAACAACACTAACCCCATAACATCAAACAACCCTAAACCCCTAACATCAAACAACACTAACCCCCTAACAACACAAAACACTAACACCCTAACAACAAACAACACTAACACCCTAACAACAAAAAACCCTAACCCCCTAACAACAAACAACACTAACACCCTAACAACAAACAACCCTAACCCCCTAACAACAAACAACCCTAAACCCCTAACATCAAAGAACACTAACACCTTAACAACAAACAACCCTAACCCCCTAACAACAAACACTAACCCCCAAACAACAAACAACACTAACCCCTAAAAACCAAAAACACTAACCCACTAACAACAAACAACACTAACACCCTAACAACAAACAACCCTAACTCCCTAACAACAAACAACACTAACACCCTAACAACAAACAACCCTAACCCCCTAAAAACAAACAACACTAACCCCCTAACAACAAACAACCCTAAACCCCTAACATCAAACAACACTAACCCCCTAACAACACAAAACACTAACACCCTAACAACAAACAACACTAACACCCTAACAACAAAAACCACTAAACCCCAACAAGAAACAACCCTAAACCCCTAACAACAAACACTAACCCCCAACAACAAACAACACTAAACCCCTAACAAGAAAC
Organism: Elephas maximus indicus; assembly: GCF_024166365.1. Classification (NCBI taxonomy): domain Eukaryota; kingdom Metazoa; phylum Chordata; class Mammalia; order Proboscidea; family Elephantidae; genus Elephas; species Elephas maximus. The sequence continues at coordinate 221,041,824 of NC_064821.1, read as the reverse complement.
TACCCTAACCCCGTAACAACAAACAACACTAACCCCGTAACAACAAACAATACTAACCCCCAAACAACAAACAACCCTAAACCCCAAACAACAAACAACCCTAACCCCCTAACAAGAAACAATCCTAACCTCCGAAGAACCAACAACACTAACCCCCTAACCACAATAAACACTAACACCCTAACAACAAAAACCACTAAACCCCAACAAGAAACAACCCTAAACCCCTAAAAACAAACAACACTAGCCCCCTAACAACAAACAAGCTACCCAAACAACAAGCAACCCTAACCCACTAACAACAAACAACACTAACATCCTAACAACAAACAACCCTAACCCCCTAACAACAAACAACACTAACACCCTAACAAGAAACAACCCTAACCCCCTAACAACAAACAACACTACCCCCTAACAACAAACAACCCTAAACCACTAACATCAAAGAACACTAACACCCTAACAACAAACAACCCTAACCCCCTAACAACAAACACTAACCCCCAAACAACAAACAATCCTAATCCCTAAAATCCAAAAACACTAACCCTCTAACAACAAACAACCCTAACCCACTAACAGCAAACAACCCTAACCCCCTAACAACAAAAAACCCTAAACCCCTAACATCAAACAACACTAACCCCCTAACAACACAAAACACTAACACCCTAACAACAAACAACACTAACACCCTAAAAAGAAACAACCCTAACCCCTAAGAACAAACAACACTAACGCCCTAAGAAGAAACAACACTAACCCCCTGCAACAAACAATACTAACCCCCTAACAACACAAAACCTAACCCCTTATCAACAAACAACCCTAACCCACTAACAACAAACAACCCTAACACCCTAACAACAAACAACACTAACACCCTAAAAACAAACAACCCTAACCCCTAAGAACAAACAACACTAACGCCCTAAGAACAAACAACACTAACCCCCAGCAACAAACAATACTAACCCCCTAACAACACAAAACCTAACCCCTTATCAACAAACAACCCTAACCCACTAACAACAAACAACCCTAACACCCTAACAACAAACAACACTAACCCCTAACAACAAACACTAACCCCCAAACAACAAACAACCCTAAGCCCTAAAAACCAAAAACACTAACCCACTAACAAACAACCCTAACCCACTGACAACAAACAACCCTAACCCCCTAACAACAAACAACCCTAAACCCCTAACATCAAACAACACTAACCCCCTAACAACACAAAACACTAACACCCTAACAACAAACAACACTAAACCCGTAACAAGAAACTACCCTAACCCCGTAACAACAAACAACACTAACCCCGTAACAACAAACAACCCTAACCCCCAAAAAACAAACAACCCTAACCCCCTAACAACAAACAATCCTAACCCCCGAACAACCAACAACACTAACCCCCTAACCACAATAAACACTAACACCCTAACAACAAATACCACTAAACGCCAACAAGAAACAACCCTAAACCCCTAACAACAAACAACACTAACCCCTAAAAACCAAAAACACTAACCCACTAACAACAAACAACACTAACACCCTAACAACAAACAACCCTAACTCCCTAACAACAAACAACACTAACACCCTAACAACAAACAACCCTAACCTCCTAAAAACAAACAACACTAACCCCCTAACAACAAACAACCCTAAACCCCTAACATCAAACAACACTAACCCCCTAACAACACAAAACACTAACACCCTAACAACAAACAACACTAACACCCTAACAACAAAAACCACTAAACCCCAACAAGAAACAACCCTAAACCCCTAACAACAAACACTAACCCCCAACAACAAACAACACTAAACCCCTAACAAGAAACTACCCTAACCCCGTAACAACAAACAACACTAACTCCGTAACAACAAACAATACTAACCCCCAAACAACAAACAACCCTAAACCCCAAACAACAAACAACCCTAACCCCCTAACAAGAAACAATCCTAACCCCCGAAGAACCAACAACACTAACCCCCTAACCACAATAAACACTAACACCCTAACAACAAAAACCACTAAACCCCAACAAGAAACAAATCTAAACCCCTAAAAACAAACAACACTAGCCCCCTAACAACAAACAGACCTAACCAAACAACAAACAACCCTAACCCACTAACAACAAACAACACTAACATCCTAACAACAAACAACCCTAACCCCCTAACAACAAACAACACTAACACCCTAACAAGAAACAACCCTAACCCCCTAACAACAAACAACACTAACCCCCTAACAACAAACAACACTAAACCACTAACATCAAAGAACACTAACACCCTAACAACAAACAACCCTAACCCCCTAACAACAAACACTAACCCCCAAACAACAAACAATCCTAACCCCTAAAATCCAAAAACACTAACCCTCTAACAACAAACAACCCTAACCCACTAACAGCAAACAACCCTAACCCCCTAACAACAAAAAACCCTAAACCCCTAACATCAAACAACACTAACCCCCTAACAACACAAAACACTAACACCCTAACAGCAAACAACACTAACACCCTAACAACAAAAACCACTAAACCCCAACAAGAAACAACCCGAAACCCCTTACAACAAACACTAACCCCCTAACAACAAACAACACTAAACCCCTAACAAGAAACTACCCTAACCCCGTAACAACAAACAACACTAACCCCGTAACAACAAACAACCCTAACCCCCAAACAGCAAACAACCCTAACCCCCTAACAACAAACAATCCTAACCCCCGAACAACCAACAACACTAACCCCCTAACCACAATAAACACTAACACACTAACAAGAAAAACCACTAAACCCCAACAAGAAACAACCCTAAAACCCTAACAACAAACAACACTAACCCCCAACAACAAACAACCCTAACCAAACAACAAAAAACCCTAACCCACTAACAACAAACAACACTAACACCCTAACAACAAACAACCCTAACTCCCTAACAACAAACAACACTAACACCCTAACAACAAACAACCCTAACCCCCTAACAACAAACACTAACCCCCAAACAACAAACAACCCTAACCCCTAAAAACCAAAACCACTAACCCACTAACAACAAAGAACCCTAACCCCCAAACAACAAACAACCCTAACCCCCTAACAACAAACAACACTACCCCCTAACAACCAACAACACTAACCCCCTAACCACAATAAACACTAACACCCTAACAACAAAAACCACTAAACGCCAACAAGAAACAACCCTAAACCCCTAACAACAAACAACACTAACCCCCTAACAACAAAAAACCCTAACCAAACAACAAAAAACACTAACCCACTAACAACAAACAACACTAACACCCTAACAACAAACAACCCTAACCCCCTAACAACAAACACTAACCCCCAAACAACAAACAACCCTAACCCCTAAAAACCAAAAACACTAACCCACTAACAACAAACCACCCTAACCCCCAAACAACAAACAACCCTAACCCCCTAACAACAAACAATCCTAACCCCCGAACAACCAACAACACTAACCCCCTAACCACAATAAACACTAACACCCTAACAACAAAAACCACTAAACGCCAACAAGAAACAACCCTAAAACCCTAACAACAAACAACACTAACCCCCTAACAACAAAAAACCCTAACCAAACAACAAAAAACACTAACCCACTAACAACAAACAACACTAACACCCTAACAACAAACAACCCTAACTCCCTAACAACAAACAACACTAACACCCTAACAACAAACAACCCTAACCCCCTAAAAACAAACAACACTAACCCCCTAACAACAAACAACCCTAAACCCCTAACATCAAACAACACTAACCCCCTAACAACACAAAACACTAACACCCTAACAACAAACAACACTAACACCCTAACAACAAAAACCACTAAACCCCAGCAAGAAACAACCCTAAACCCCTAACAACAAACACTAACCCCCTAACAACAAACAACACTAAACCCCTAAAAAGAAACTACCCTAACCCCGTAACAACAAACAACACTAACCCCGTAACAACAAACAATACTAACCCCCAAACAACAAACAACCCTAAACCCCAAACAACCCTAACCCCCTAACAACAAACAATCCTAACCCCCGAACAACCAACAACACTAACCCCCTAACCACAATAAACACTAACACCCTAACAACAAAAACCACTAAACGCCAATAAGAAACAACCCTAAACTCCTAACAACAAACAACACTAACCCCCTAACAACAAACAACCCTAACCAAACAACAATCAACCCTAACCCACTAACAACAAACAACACTAACACCCTAACAACAAACAACCCTAACCCCCTAACAACAAACAACACTAACCCCCTAACAAAAAACAACCCTAAGCCGCTAACATCAAAGAACACTAACACCCTAACAACAAACAACCCTAACCCCCTAAAAACAAACACTAACCCCAAACAACAAACAACACTAACCCCTAAAAACCAAAAACACTAACCCACTAACAACAAACAACCCTAACCCACTAACAACAAACAACCCTAACACCCTAACAACAAACAACACTAACCCCATAACATCAAACAACCCTAAACCCCTAACATCAAACAACACTAACCCCCTAACAACACAAAATACTAACACCCTAACAACAAACAACACTAACACCCTAACAACAAAAAACCCTAACCCCCTAACAACAAACAACACTAACACCCTAACAACAAACAACCCTAACCCCCTAACAGCAAACAATACTAACCCCCTAACAACAAACAACCCTAAACCCCTAACATCAAAGAACACTAACACCTTAACAACAAACAACCCTAACCCCCTAACAACAAACACTAACCCCCAAACAACAAACAACATTAACCCCTAAAAACCAAAAACACTAACCCACTAACAACAAACAACACTAACACCCTAACAACAAACAACCCTAACTCCCTAACAACAAACAACACTAACACCCTAACAACAAACAACCCTAACCCCCTAAAAACAAACAACACTAACCCCCTAACAACAAACAACCCTAAACCCCTAACATCAAACAACACTAACCCCCTAACAACACAAAACACTAACACCCTAACAACAAACAACACTAACACCCTAACAACAAAAACCACTAAACCCCAACAAGAAACAACCCTAAACCCCTAACAACAAACACTAACCCCCAACAACAAACAACACTAAACCCCTAACAAGAAACTACCCTAACCCCGTAACAACAAACAACACTAACCCCGTAACAACAAACAACACTAACCCCGTAACAACAAACAATACTAACCCCCAAACAACAAACAACCCTAAACCCCAAACAACAAACAACCCTAACCCCCTAACAAGAAACAATCCTAACCTCCGAAGAACCAACAACACTAACCCCCTAACCACAATAAACACTAACACCCTAACAACAAAAACCACTAAACCCCAACAAGAAACAAATCTAAACCCCTAAAAACAAACAACACTAGCCCCCTAACAACAAACAACCCTAACCAAACAACAAACAACCCTAACCCACTAACAACAAACAACACTAACATCCTAACAACAAACAACCCTAACCCCCTAACAACAAACAACACTAACACCCTAACAAGAAACAACCCTAACCCCCTAACAACAAACAACACTAACCCCCTAACAACAAACAACCCTAAACCACTAACATCAAAGAACACTAACACCCTAACAACAAACAACCCTAACCCCCTAACAACAAACACTAACCCCCAAACAACAAACAATCCTAATCCCTAAAATCCAAAAACGCTAACCCTCTAACAACAAACAACCCTAACCCACTAACAGCAAACAACCCTAACCCCCTAACAACAAAAAACCCTAACCCCTAACATCAAACAACACTAACCCCCTAACAACACAAAACACTAACACCCTAACAACAAACAACACTAACACCCTAACAACAAAAACCACTAAACCCCAACAAGAAACAACCCTAAACCCCTTACAACAAACACTAACCCCCTAACAACAAACAACACTAAACCCCTAAAAAGAAACTACCCTAACCCCGTAACAACAAACAACACTAACCCCGTAAAAACAAACAATACTAACCCCCAAACAACAAACAACCCTAAACCCCAAACAACCCTAACCCCCTAACAACAAACAATCCTAACCCCCGAACAACCAACAACACTAACCCCCTAACCACAATAAACACTAACACCCTAACAACAAAAACCACTAAACGCCAACAAGAAACAACCCTAAACTCCTAACAACAAACAACACTAACCCCCTAACAACAAACAACCCTAACCAAACAACAAACAACCCTAACCCACTAACAACAAACAACACTAACACCCTAACAACAAACAACCCTAACCCCCTAACAACAAACAACACTAACCCCCTAACAAAAAACAACCCTAAGCCGCTAACATCAAAGAACACTAACACCCTAACAACAAACAACCCTAACCCCCTAAAAACAAACACTAACCCCAAACAACAAACAACACTAACACCTAAAAACCAAAAACACTAACCCACTAACAACAAACAACCCTAACCCACTAACAACAAACAACCCTAACACCCTAACAACAAACAACACTAACCCCATATCATCAAACAACCCTAAACCCCTAACATCAAACAACACTAACCCCCTAACAACACAAAACACTAACACCCTAACAACAAACAACACTAACACCCTAACAACAAAAAACCCTAACCCCCTAACAACAAACAACACTAAAACCCTAACAACAAACAACCCTAACCCCCTAACAGCAAACAATACTAACCCCCTAACAACAAACAACCCTAAACCCCTAACATCAAAGAACACTAACACCTTAACAACAAACAACCCTAACCCCCTAACAACAAACACTAACCCCCAAACAACAAACAACACTAACCCCTAAAAACCAAAAACACTAACCCACTAACAACAAACAACACTAACACCCTAACAACAAACAACCCTAACTCCCTAACAACAAACAACACTAACACCCTAACAACAAACAACCCTAACCCCCTAAAAACAAACAACACAAACCCCCTAACAACAAACAACCCTAAACCCCTAACATCAAACAACACTAACCCCCTAACAACACAAAACACTAACACCCTAACAACAAACAACACTAACACCCTAACAACAAAAACCACTAAACCCCAACAAGAAACAACCCTAAACCCCTAACAACAAACACTAACCCCCAACAACAAACAACACTAAACCCCTAATAAGAAACTACCCTAACCCCGTAACAACAAACAACACTAACCCCGTAACAACAAACAATACTAACCCCCAAACAACAAACAACCCTAAACCCCAAACAACAAACAACCCTAACCCCCTAACAACAAACAATCCTAACCTCCGAAGAACCAACAACACTAACCCCCTAACCACAATAAACACTAACACCCTAACAACAAAAACCACTAAACCCCAACAAGAAACAACCCTAAACCCCTAAAAACAAACAACACTAGCCCCCTAACAACAAACAAGCTACCCAAACAACAAGCAACCCTAACCCACTAACAACAAACAACACTAACATCCTAACAACAAACAACCCTAACCCCCTAACAACAAACAACACTAACACCCTAACAAGAAACAACCCTAACCCCCTAAGAACAAACAACAGTACCCCCAACAACAAACAACCCTAAACCACTAACATCAAAGAACACTAACACCCTAACAACAAACAACCCTAACCCCCTAACAACAAACACTAACCCCCAAACAACAAACAATCCTAATCCCTAAAATCCAAAAACACTAACCCTCTAACAACAAACAACCCTAACCCACTAACAGCAAACAACCCTAACCCCCTAACAACAAAAAACCCTAAACCCCTAACATCAAACAACACTAACCCCCTAACAACACAAAACACTAACACCCTAACAACAAACAACACTAACACCCTAAAAAGAAACAACCCTAACCCCTAAGAACAAACAACACTAACGCCCTAAGAAGAAACAACACTAACCCCCTGCAACAAACAATACTAACCCCCTAACAACACAAAACCTAACCCCTTATCAACAAACAACCCTAACCCACTAACAACAAACAACCCTAACACCCTAACAACAAACAACACTAACACCCTAAAAACAAACAACCCTAACCCCTAAGAACAAACAACACTAACGCCCTAAGAACAAACAACACTAACCCCCTAACAACACAAAACCTAACCCCTTATCAACAAACAACCCTAACCCACTAACAACAAACAACCCTAACACCCTAACAACAAACAACACTAACCCCTAAAAACAAACACTAACCCCCAAACAACAAACAACCCTAAGCCCTAAAAACCAAAAACACTAACCCACTAACAAACAACCCTAACCCACTGACAACAAACAACCCTAACCCCCTAACAACAAACAACCCTAAACCCCTAACATCAAACAACACTAACCCCCTAACAACACAAAACACTAACACCCTAACAACAAACAACACTAAACCCGTAACAAGAAACTACCCTAACCCCGTAACAACAAACAACACTAACCCCGTAACAACAAACAACCCTAACCCCCAAACAACAAACAACCCTAACCCCCTAACAACAAACAATCCTAACCCCCGAACAACCAACAACACTAACCCCCTAACCACAATAAACACTAACACCCTAACAACAAATACCACTAAACGCCAACAAGAAACAACCCTAAACCCCTAACAACAAACAACACTAACCCCCTAACGACAAACAACCCTAACCAAACAACAAAAAACCCTAACCCACTAACAACAAACAACACTAACACCCTAACAACAAACAACCCTAACTCCCTAACAACAAACAACACTAACACCCTAACAACAAACAACCCTAACCCCCTAACAACAAACACTAACCCCCAAACAACAAACAACCCTAACCCCTAAAAACCAAAACCACTAACCCACTAACAACAAAGAACCCTAACCCCCAAACAACAAACAACCCTAACCCCCTAACAACAAACAATCCTAACCCCCGAACAACCAACAACACTAACCCCCTAACCACAATAAACACTAACACCCTAACAACAAAAACCACTAAACGCCAACAAGAAACAACCCTAAACCCCTAAGAACAAACAACACTAACCCCCTAACAACAAAAAACCCTAACCAAACAACAAAAAACACTAACCCACTAACAACAAACAACACTAACACCCTAACAACAAACAACCCTAACTCCCTAACAACAAACAACACTAACACCCTAACAACAAACAACCCTAACCCCCTAAAAACAAACAACACTAGCCCCCTAACAACAAACAACCCTAAACCCCTAACATCAAACAACACTAACCCCCTAACAACACAAAACACTAACACCCTAACAACAAACAACACTAACCCCCTAACAACAAAAACCACTAAACCCCAACAAGAAACAACCCTAAACCCCTAACAACAAACACTAACCCCCAACAACAAACAACACTAAACCCCTAACAAGAAACTACCCTAAACCCGTAACAACAAACAACACTAACCCCGTAACAACAAACAATACTAACCCCCAAACAACGAACAACCCTAAAACCCAAACAAGAAACAACCCTAACCCCCTAACAACAAACACTCCTAACCTCCGAAGAACCAACAACACTAACCCCCTAACCACAATAAACACTAACACCCTAACAACAAAAACCACTAAACCCCAACAAGAAACAACTCTAAACCCCTAAAAACAAACAACACTAGCCCCCTAACAACAAACAACCCTAACCAAACAACAAACAACCCTAACCCACTAACAACAAACAACACTAACCCCCTAACAACAAACAACCCTAAACCACTAACATCAAAGACCACTAACACCCTAACAACAAACAACCCTAACCCCCTAACAACAAAAAACCCTAACACCCTAACAACAAACAACACTAACACCCTAACAACAAAAACCACTAAACCCCAACAAGAAACAACCCTAAACCCCTAACAACAAACACTAACCCCCTAACAACAAACAACACTAAACCCCTAACAAGAAACTACCCTAACCCCGTAAGAACAAACAACACTAACCCCGTAACAACAAACAACCCTAACCCCCAAACAAAAAACAACCCTAACCCCCAACAACAAACAATCCTAACCCCCGAACAACCAACAACACTAACCCCCTAACCACAATAAACACTAACACACTAACAAGAAAAACCACTAAACCCCAACAAGAAACAACCCTAAACCCCTAACAACAAACAACACTAACCCCCTAACAACAAACAACCCTAACCAAACAACAAAAAACCCTAACCCACTAACAAACAACACTAACACCCTAACAACAAACAACCCTAACTCCCTAACAACAAACAACACTAACACCCTAACAACAAACAACCCTAAGCCCCTAACAACAAACACTAACCCCCAAACAACAAACAACCCTAACCCCCTAACAACAAACAATCCTAACCCCCGAACAACCAACAACACTAACCCCCTAACCACAATAAACACTAACACCCTAACAACAAAAACCACTAAACGCCAACAAGAAACAACCCTAAAACCCTAACAACAAACAACACTAACCCCCTAACAACAAAAAACCCTAACCAAACAACAAAAAACACTAACCCACTAACAACAAACAAAACTAACACCCTAACAACAAACAACCCTAACCCCCTAAAAACAAACAACACTAACCCCCTAACAACAAACAACCCTAAATCCCTAACATCAAACAACACTAACCCCCTAACAACACAAAACACTAACACCCTAACAACAAACAACACTAACACCCTAACAACAAAAACCACTAAACCCCAACAGGAAACAACCCTAAACCCCTAACAACAAACACTAACCCCGTAACAACAAACAACACTAAACCCCTAAAAAGAAACTACCCTAACCCCGTAACAACAAACAACACTAACCCCGTAACAACAAACAATACTAACCCCCAAACAACAAACAACCCTAAACCCCAAACAACCCTAACCCCCTAACAACAAACAATCCTAACCCCCGAACAACCAACAACACTAACCCCCTAACCACAATAAACACTAACACCCTAACAACAAAAACCACTAAACGCCAACAAGAAACAACCCTAAACTTCTAACAACAAACAACACTAACCCCCTAACAACAAACAACCCTAACCAAACAACAAACAACCCTAACCCCCTAACAACAAACAACACTAACACCCTAACAACAAAGAACCCTAACCCCCTAACAACAAACAACACTAACCCCCTAACAAAAAACAACCCTAAGCCGCTAACATCAAAGAACACTAACACCCAAACAACGAACAACCCTAACCCCCTAAAAACAAACACTAACCCCAAACAACAAACAACACTAACCCCTAAAAACCAAAAACACTAACCCACTAACAACAAAGAACCCTAACCCACTAACAACAAACAACCCTAACACCCTAACAACAAACAACACTAACCCCATAACATCAAACAACCCTAAACCCCTAACATCAAACAACACTAACCCCCTAACAACACAAAACACTAACACCCTAACAACAAACAACACTAACACCCTAACAACAAAAAACCCTAACCCCCTAACAACAAACAACACTAAAACCCTAACAACAAACAACCCTAACCCCCTAACAGCAAACAATACTAACCCCCTAACAACAAACAACCCTAAACCCCTAACATCAAAGAACACTAACACCTTAACAACAAACAACCCTAACCCCCTAACAACAAACACTAACCCCCAAACAACAAACAACACTAACCCCTAAAAACCAAAAACACTAGCCCACTAACAACAAACAACACTAACACCCTAACAACAAACAACCCTAACTCCCTAACAACAAACAACACTAACACCCTAACAACAAACAACCCTAACCCCCTAAAAACAAACAACACTAACCCCCTAACAACAAAGAACCCTAAACCCCTAAAATCAAACAACACTAACCCCCTAACAACACAAAACACTAACACCCTAACAACAAACAACACTAACACCCTAACAACAAAAACCACTAAACCCCAACAAGAAACAACCCTAAACCCCTAACAACAAACACTAACCCCCAACAACAAACAACACTAAACCCTTAACAAGAAACTACCCTAACCCCGTAACAACAAACAACACTAACCCCGTGACAACAAAGAATACTAACACCCAAACAACAAACAACCCTAAACCCCAAACAACAAACAACCCTAACACCCTAACAACAAACAATCCTAACCTCCGAAGAACCAACAACACTAACCCCCTAACCACAATAAACACTAACACCCTAACAACAAAAACCACTAAACCCCAACAAGAAACAACCCTAAACCCCTAAAAACAAACAACACTAGCCCCCTAACAACAAACAAGCTACCCAAACAACAAGCAACCCTAACCCACTAACAACAAACAACACTAACATCCTAACAACAAACAACCCTAACCCCCTAACAACAAACAACACTAACACCCTAACAAGAAACAACCCTAACCCCCTAACAACAAACAACACTACCCCCTAACAACAAACAACCCTAAACCACTAACATCAAAGAACACTAACACCCTAACAACAAACAACCCTAACCCCCTAACAACAAACACTAACCCCCAAACAACAAACAATCCTAATCCCTCAAATCCAAAAACACTAACCCTCTAACAACAAACAACCCTAACCCACTAACAGCAAACAACCCTAACCCCCTAACAACAAAAAACCCTAAACCCCTAACATCAAACAACACTAACCCCCTAACAACACAAAACACTAACACCCTAACAACAAACAACACTAACACCCTAAAAACAAACAACCCTAAACCCTAAGAACAAACAACACTAACGCCCTCAGAACAAACAACACTAACCCCCTGCAACAAACAATACTAACCCCCTAACAACACAAAACCTAACCCCTTATCAACAAACAACCCTAACCCACTAACAACAAACAACCCTAACACCCTAACAACAAACAACACTAACACCCTAAAAACAAACAACCCTAAAACCCTAACATCAAAGAACACTAACACCCTAACAACAAACAACCCTAGCCCCCTAACAACAAACACTAACCCCCAAACAACAAACAACCCTAACCCCTTAAAACCAAAAACACTAACCCACTAACAACAAACAACCCTAACCCACTAACAACAAACAACTCTAACCCCCTAACAACAAACAACCCTACACCCCTAACATCAAACAACACTATCCCCCTAACAACACAAAACACTAACAGCCTCACAAAAAACAACACTAACACCCTAACAACAAAAACCACTAAACGCCAACAAGAAACAACCCTAAACTCCTAACAACAAACAACACTAACCCCCTAACAACAAACAACCATAACCAAACAACAAACAACCCTAACCCACTAACAACAAACAACACTAACACCCTAACAACAAACAACCCTAACCCCCTAACAACAAACAACACTAACCCCCTAACAAAAAACAACCCTAAACCGCTAACATCAAAGAACACTAACACCCTAACAACAAACAACCCTAACCCCCTAAAAACAAACACTAACCCCCAAACAACAAACAACACTAACCCCTAAAAACCAAAAACACTAACCCACTAACAACAAACAACCCTAACCCACTAACAACAAACAATCCTAACCCCCGAACAACCAACAACACTAACCCCCTAACCACAATAAACACTAACGCCCTAACAACAAAAACCACTAAACCCCAACAAGAAACAACCCAAAACCCTAACAACAAACAACACTAACCCCCTAACAACAAACAACGCTAACCAAACAACAAACAAAAATAACCCACTAACAACAAACAACACTAACACCCCAACAACAAACAACCCTAACCCCCTAACAACAAACAGCACTAACACCCTAACAACAAACCCTAACCCCCTAACAACAAACAACCCTAAACCCCTAACATCAAAGAACACTAACACCCTAACAACAAACAACCCTAAACCCAAAAACCAAAAACACTAACCCACTAACAACAAACAACCCTAACCAACTAACAACAAACAACCCTAACACCCTGACAACAAACAACACTAACCCCCTAACAACAAACAACCCTAAACCCCTAACATCAAACAACACTAACCCCCTAACAACACAAAACACTAAAACCATAACAACAAACAACACTAACACCCTAACAACAAACAACACTAACCCCCTAACAACAAACAACCCTAAACCCCTAACATCAAACAACACTAACCCGCTAACAACACAAAACACTAACACCCTAACAACAAACAACACTAACACCCTAACAACAAAAACCACTAAACCCCAACAAGAAACAACCCTAAACCCCTAACAACAAACACTAACCCCCTAACAACAAACAACGCTAAACCCCTAACAAGAAACTACCCTAACCCCGTAACAACAAACAACTCTAACCCCGTAACAACAAACAACCCTAACCCCCAAACAAGAATCAACCCTAACCCCCTAACAACAAACAATCCTAACCCCCGAACAACCAACAACACTAACCCCCAACCACAATAAACACTAACACCCTAACAACAAAAACCACTAAACGCCAACAAGAAACAACCCTAAACCCCTAACAACAAACAACACTAACCCCCTAACAACAAAAAACCCTAACCAAACAACAAAAAACCCTAACCCACTAACAACAAACAACACTAACACCCTAACAACAAACAACCCTAACTCCCTAACCACAAACAACACTAACACCCTAAGAACAAACAACCCTATCCCCCTTAAAACAAACAACACTAACCCCGTAACAACAAACAACCCTAACCCCCTAACAACAAACAATCCTAACCCCCTAACAACAAACAATCCTAACTCCCGAACAACCAACAACACTAACCCCCTAACCACAGTAAACACTAACACCCTAACAACAAAAACCACTAAACCCCAACAAGAAACAACCCTAAACCCCTAAAAACAAACAACACTAACCCCCTAACAACAAACAACCCTAACCAAACAACAAAAAACCCTAACCCACTAACAACAAACAACACTAACACCCTAACAACAAACAACCCTAACTCCCTAACAACAAACAACACTAACACCCTAACAACAAACAACCCTAACCCCCTAACAACAAACACTAACCGCCAAACAACAAACAACCCTAACCCCTAAAAACCAAAAACACTAACCCGCTAACAACAAACAACCCTAACCCCCAAACAACAAACAACCCTAACCCCCTAACAACAAACAATCCTAACCCCCGAACAACCAACAACACTAACCCCCTAACCACAATAAACACTAATACCCTAACAACAAAAACCACTAAACGCCAACAAGAAACAACCCTAAAGCCCTAACAAGAAACAACACTAACCCCCTAACAACAAAAAACCCTAACCAAACAACAAAAAACACTAACCCACTAACAATAAACAACACTAACACCCTAACAACAAACAACCCTAACTCCCTAACAACAAACAACACTAACACCCTAACAACAAACAACCCTAACCCCCTAAAAACAAACAACACTAACCCCCTAACAACAAACAACCCTAAACCCCTAACATCAAACAACACTAACCCCCTAACAACACAAAACACTAACACCCTAACAACAAACAACACTAACACCCTAACAACAAAAACCACTAAACCCCAAGAAACAACCCTAAACCCCTAACAACAAACACTAACCCCCAACAACAAACAACACTAAACCCCTAACAAGAAACTACCCTAACCCCGTAACAACAAACAACACTAACCCCGTAACAACAAACAATACTAACCCCCAAACAACAAACAACCCTAAACCCCAAACAAGAAACAACCCTAACCCCCTAAAAACAAACAATCCTAACCTCCGAAGAACCAACAACACTAACCCCCTAACCACAATAAACACTAACACCCTAACAACAAAAACCACTAAACCCCAACAAGAAACAACTCTAAACCCCTAAAAACAAACAACACTAGCCCCCTAACAACAAACAACCCTAACCAAACAACAAAGAACCCTAACCCACTAACAACAAACAACACTAACATCCTAACAACAAACAACCCTAACCCCCTAACAACAAACAACACTAACACCCTAACAAGAAACAACCCTAACCCCCTAACAACAAACAACACTAACCCCCTAACAACAAACAACACTAAACCACTAACATCAAAGAACACTAACACCCTAACAACAAACAACCCTAACCCCCTAACAACAAACACTAACCCCCAAACAACAAACAATCCTAACCCCTAAAATCCAAAAACACTAACCCTCTAACAACAAACAACCCTAACACACTAACAGCAAACAACCCTAACCCCCTAACAACAAAAAACCCTAAACCCCTAACATCAAACAACACTAACCCCCTAACAACACAAAACACTAACACCCTAACAACAAACAACACTAACACCCTAACAACAAAAACCACTAAACCCCAACAAGAAACAACCCTAAACCCCTAACAACAAACACTAACCCCCTAACAACAAACAACACTAAACCCCTAACAAGAAACTACCCTAACCCCGTAACAACAAACAACCCTAACCTCCAAACAACAAACAACCCTAACCCCCAAACAACAAACAGCCCTAACCCCCTAACAACAAACAATCCTAACCCCGAACAACCAACAACACTAACCCCCTAACCACAATAAACACTAACACCCTAACAAGAAAAACCACTAAACGCCAACAAGAAACAACCCTAAGCCCCTAACAACAAACAACACTAACCCCCTAACAACAAAAAACCCTAACCAAACAACAAAAAACCCTAACCCACAAACAACAAACAACACTAACACCCTAACAACAAACAACCCTAACTCCCTAACAACAAACAACACTAACACTCTAACAACAAACAACCCTATCCCCCTAAAAACAAACAACACTAACCCCGTAACAACAAACAACCCTAAACCCCTAACATCAAAGAACACTAACACCCTAGCAACAAACAACCCTAACACCCTAACAACAAACACTAACTCCCAAACAACAAACAACACTAACCCCTAAAAACCAAAAACACTAACCCACTAACAACAAACAACCCTAACCCACTAACAACAAACAACCCTAACACCCTAACAACAAACAACACTAACCCCATAACAACAAACAACACTAACCCCCAAACAACAAACAACCCTAACCCCCTAACAACAAACAATCCTAACCTCCGAAGAACCAACAACACTAACCCCCTAACCACAATAAACACTAACACCCTAACAACAAAAACCACTAAACCCCAACAAGAAACAACCCTAAACCCCTAAAAACAAACAACACTAGCCCCCTAACAACAAACAAGCTACCCAAACAACAAGCAACCCTAACCCACTAACAACAAACAACACTAACATCCTAACAACAAACAACCCTAACCCCCTAACAACAAACAACACTAACACCCTAACAAGAAACAACCCTAACCCCCTAACAACAAACAACACTACCCCCTAACAACAAACAACCCTAAACCACTAACATCAAAGAACACTAACACCCTAACAACAAACAACCCTAACCCCCTAACAACAAACACTAACCCCCAAACAACAAACAATCCTAATCCCTAAAATCCAAAAACACTAACCCTCTAACAACAAACAACCCTAACCCACTAACAGCAAACAACCCTAACCCCCTAACAACAAAAAACCCTAAACCCCTAACGTCAAACAACACTAACCCCCTAACAACACAAAACACTAACACCCTAAAAACAAACAACCCTAACCCCTAAGAACAAACAACACTAACGCCCTAAGAACAAACAACACTAACCCCCTGCAACAAACAATACTAACCCCCTAACAACACAAAACCTAACCCCTTATCAACAAACAACCCTAACCCACTAACAACAAACACCCCTAACACCCTAACAACAAACAACACTAACACCCTAAAAACAAACAACCCTAAAACCCATAACATCAAAGAACACTATCACCCTAACAAGAAACAACCCTAGCCCCCTAACAACAAACACTAACCCCCAAACAACAAACAACCCTAACCCCTTAAAACCAAAAACACTAACCCACTAACAACAAACAACCCTAACCCACTAACAACAAACAACTCTAACCCCCTAACAACAAACAACCCTACACCCCTAACATCAAACAACACTATCCCCCTAACAACACAAAACACTAACAGCCTCACAAAAAACAACACTAACACCCTAACAACAAAAACCACTAAACGCCAACAAGAAACAACCCTAAACTCCTAACAACAAACAACACTAACCCCCTAAAAACAAACAACCCTAACCAAACAACAAACAACCCTAACCCACTAACAACAAACAACACTAACACCCTAACAACAAACAACCCTAACCCCCTAACAACAAACAACACTAACCCCCTAACAAAAAACAACCCTAAACCGCTAACATCAAAGAACACTAACACCCTAACAACCAACAACCCTAACCCCCTAAAAACAAACGCTAACCCCCAAACAACAAACAACACTAACCCCTAAAAACCAAAAACACTAACCCCCAAACAACAAACAACCCTAACCCCCTAACAACAAACAATCCTAACCCCCGAACAACCAACAAAACTAACCCCCTAACCACAATAAACACTAACGCCGTAACAACAAAAACCACTAAACCCCAACAAGAAACAACCCAAAACCCTAACAACAAACAACACTAACCCCCTAACAACAAACAACCCTAACCAAACAAGAAACAAAAATAACCCACTAACAACAAACAACACTAACACCCCAACAACAAACAACCCTAACCCCCTAACAACAAACAGCACTAACACCCTAACAACAAACCCTAACCCCCTAACAACAAACAACCCTAAACCCCTAACATCAAAGAACACTAACACCCTAACAACAAACAACCCTAAACCCAAAAACCAAAAACACTAACCCACTAACAACAAACAACCCTAACCAACTAACAACAAACAACCCTAACACCCTAACAACAAACAACACTAACCCCCTAACAACAAACAACCCTAAACCCCTAACATCAAACAACACTAACCCCCTAACAACACAAAACACTAACACCATAACAACAAACAACACTAACACCCTAACAACAAACAACACTAACCCCCTAACAACAAACAACCCTAAACCCCTAACATCAAACAACACTAACCCGCTAACAACACAAAACACTAACACCCTAACAACAAACAACACTAACACCCTAACAACAAAAACCACTAAACCCCAACAAGAAACAACCCTAAACCCCTAACAACAAACACTAACCCCCTAACAACAAACAACACTAAACCCCTAACAAGAAACTACCCTAACCCCGTAACAACAAACAACTCTAACCCCGTAACAACAAACAATCCTAACCCCCAAACAACAAACAACCCTAACCCCCTAACAACAAACAATCCTAACCCCCGAACAACCAACAACACTAACCCCCTAACCACAATAAACACTAACACCCTAACAACAAATACCACTAAACGCCAACAAGAAACAACCCTAAACCCCTAACAACAAACAACACTAACCCCCTAACAAAAAAAACCCTAACCAAACAACAAAAAACCCTAACGCACTAACAACAAACAACACTAACACCCTAACAACAAACAACCCTAACTCCCTAACCACAAACAACACTAACACCCTAACAACAAACCACTATATCCCCCTTAAAACAAACAACACTAACCCCGTAACAACAAACAACCCTAACGCCCTAACAACAAACAATCCTAACCCCCGAACAACCAACAACACTAACCCCCTAACCACAGTAAACACTAACACCCTAACAACAAAAACCACTAAACCCCAACAAGAAACAACCCTAAACCCCTAAAAACAAAGAACACTAACCCCCTAACGACAAACAACCCTAACCAAACAACAAAAAACCCTAACCCACTAACAACAAACAACACTAACACCCTAACAACAAACAACCCTAACTCCCGAACAACAAACAACACTAACACCCTAACAACAAACAACCCTAACCCCCTAACAACAAACACTAACCCCCAAACAACAAACAACCCTAACCCCTAAAAACCAAAACCACTAACCCACTAACAACAAAGAACCCTAACCCCCAAACAACAAACAACCCTAAAGCCC
This sequence comes from Elephas maximus indicus, assembly GCF_024166365.1. NCBI lineage: Eukaryota > Metazoa > Chordata > Mammalia > Proboscidea > Elephantidae > Elephas > Elephas maximus. The sequence goes on along the minus strand of NC_064821.1, from coordinate 221,021,580 downwards.
TAACAACAAACAACACTAACCCCCTAACAACAAAAAACCCTAACCAAACAACAAAAAACACTAACCCACTAACAAGAAACAACACTAACACCCTAACAACAAACAACCCTAACCCCGTAAAAACAAACAACACTAACCCCCTAACAACACAAAACACTAACACCCTAACAACAAACAACACTAACACCCTAACAACAAAAACCACTAAACCCCAACAAGAAACAACCCTAAACCCGTGACAACAAACACTAACCCCCAACAACAAACAACACTAAACCCCTAACAAGAAACTACCCTAACCCCGTAACAACAAACAACACTAACCCCGTAACAAAAAACAATACTAACCCCCAAACAACAAACAACCCTAAACCCCAAACAAGAAACAACCCTAACCCCCTAACAACAAACAATCCTAACCTCTGAAGAACCAACAACACTAACCCCCTAACCACAATAAACACTAACACCCTAACAACAAAAACCACTAAACACCAACAAGAAACAACTCTAAACCCCTAAAAACAAACAACACTAGCCCCCTAACAACAAACAACCCTAACCAAACAACAAACAACCCTAACCCCCTAACAACAAACAACACTAACATCCTAACAACAAACAACCCTAACCCCCTAACAACAAACAACACTAACACCCTAACAAGAAACAACCCTAACCCCCTAACAACAAACAACACTAACCCCCTAACAACAAACAACACTAAACCACTAACATCAAAGAACACTAACACCCTAACAACAAACAACCCTAACCCCCTAACAACAAAAACTAACCCCCAAACAACAAACAATCCTAACCCCTAAAATCCAAAAACACTAACCCTCTAACAACAAACAACACTAACCCACTAACAGCAAACAACCCTAACCCCCTAACAACAAAAAACCCTAAACCCCTAACGTCAAACAACACTAACCCCCTAACAACACAAAACACTAACACCCTAAAAACAAACAACCCTAACCCCTAAGAACAAACAACACTAACGCCCTAAGAACAAACAACACTAACCCCCTGCAACAAACAATACTAACCCCCTAACAACACAAAACCTAACCCCTTATCAACAAACAACCCTAACCCACTAACAACAAACAACCCTAACACCCTAACAACAAACAACACTAACACCCTAAAAACAAACAACCCTAAAACCCATAACATCAAAGAACACTATCACCCTAACAAGAAACAACCCTAGCCCCCTAACAACAAACACTAACCCCCAAACAACAAACAACCCTAACCCCTTAAAACCAAAAACACTAACCCACTAACAACAAACAACCCTAACCCACTAACAACAAACAACTCTAACCCCCTAACAACAAACAACCCTACACCCCTAACATCAAACAACACTATCCCCCTAACAACACAAAACACTAACAGCCTCACAAAAAACAACACTAACACCCTAACAACAAAAACCACTAAACGCCAACAAGAAACAACCCTAAACTCCTAACAACAAACAACACTAACCCCCTAAAAACAAACAACCCTAACCAAACAACAAACAACCCTAACCCACTAACAACAAACAACACTAACACCCTAACAACAAACAACCCTAACCCCCTAACAACAAACAACACTAACCCCCTAACAAAAAACAACCCTAAACCGCTAACATCAAAGAACACTAACACCCTAACAACCAACAACCCTAACCCCCTAAAAACAAACGCTAACCCCCAAACAACAAACAACACTAACCCCTAAAAACCAAAAACACTAACCCCCAAACAACAAACAACCCTAACCCCCTAACAACAAACAATCCTAACCCCCGAACAACCAACAAAACTAACCCCCTAACCACAATAAACACTAACGCCGTAACAACAAAAACCACTAAACCCCAACAAGAAACAACCCAAAACCCTAACAACAAACAACACTAACCCCCTAACAACAAACAACCCTAACCAAACAAGAAACAAAAATAACCCACTAACAACAAACAACACTAACACCCCAACAACAAACAACCCTAACCCCCTAACAACAAACAGCACTAACACCCTAACAACAAACCCTAACCCCCTAACAACAAACAACCCTAAACCCCTAACATCAAAGAACACTAACACCCTAACAACAAACAACCCTAAACCCAAAAACCAAAAACACTAACCCACTAACAACAAACAACCCTAACCAACTAACAACAAACAACCCTAACACCCTAACAACAAACAACACTAACCCCCTAACAACAAACAACCCTAAACCCCTAACATCAAACAACACTAACCCCCTAACAACACAAAACACTAACACCATAACAACAAACAACACTAACACCCTAACAACAAACAACACTAACCCCCTAACAACAAACAACCCTAAACCCCTAACATCAAACAACACTAACCCGCTAACAACACAAAACACTAACACCCTAACAACAAACAACACTAACACCCTAACAACAAAAACCACTAAACCCCAACAAGAAACAACCCTAAACCCCTAACAACAAACACTAACCCCCTAACAACAAACAACACTAAACCCCTAACAAGAAACTACCCTAACCCCGTAACAACAAACAACTCTAACCCCGTAACAACAAACAATCCTAACCCCCAAACAACAAACAACCCTAACCCCCTAACAACAAACAATCCTAACCCCCGAACAACCAACAACACTAACCCCCTAACCACAATAAACACTAACACCCTAACAACAAATACCACTAAACGCCAACAAGAAACAACCCTAAACCCCTAACAACAAACAACACTAACCCCCTAACAAAAAAAACCCTAACCAAACAACAAAAAACCCTAACGCACTAACAACAAACAACACTAACACCCTAACAACAAACAACCCTAACTCCCTAACCACAAACAACACTAACACCCTAACAACAAACCACTCTATCCCCCTTAAAACAAACAACACTAACCCCGTAACAACAAACAACCCTAACGCCCTAACAACAAACAATCCTAACCCCCGAACAACCAACAACACTAACCCCCTAACCACAGTAAACACTAACACCCTAACAACAAAAACCACTAAACCCCAACAAGAAACAACCCTAAACCCCTAAAAACAAAGAACACTAACCCCCTAACGACAAACAACCCTAACCAAACAACAAAAAACCCTAACCCACTAACAACAAACAACACTAACACCCTAACAACAAACAACCCTAACTCCCTAACAACAAACAACACTAACACCCTAACAACAAACAACCCTAACCCCCTAACAACAAACACTAACCCCCAAACAACAAACAACCCTAACCCCTAAAAACCAAAACCACTAACCCACTAACAACAAAGAACCCTAACCCCCAAACAACAAACAACCCTAAAGCCCTAACAACAAACAACACTAACCCCCTAACAACAAAAAACCCTAACCAAACAACAAAAAACACTAACCCACTAACAAGAAACAACACTAACACCCTAACAACAAACAACCCTAACCCCGTAAAAACAAACAACACTAACCCCCTAACAACACAAAACACTAACACCCTAACAACAAACAACACTAACACCCTAACAACAAAAACCACTAAACCCCAACAAGAAACAACCCTAAACCCGTGACAACAAACACTAACCCCCAACAACAAACAACACTAAACCCCTAACAAGAAACTACCCTAACCCCGTAACAACAAACAACACTAACCCCGTAACAAAAAACAATACTAACCCCCAAACAACAAACAACCCTAAACCCCAAACAAGAAACAACCCTAACCCCCTAACAACAAACAATCCTAACCTCTGAAGAACCAACAACACTAACCCCCTAACCACAATAAACACTAACACCCTAACAACAAAAACCACTAAACCCCAACAAGAAACAACTCTAAACCCCTAAAAACAAACAACACTAGCCCCCTAACAACAAACAACCCTAACCAAACAACAAACAACACTAACATCCTAACAACAAACAACCCTAACCCCCTAACAACAAACAACACTAACACCCTAACAAGAAACAACCCTAACCCCCTAACAACAAACAACACTAACCCCCTAACAACAAACAACACTAAACCACTAACATCAAAGAACACTAACACCCTAACAACAAACAACCCTAACCCCCTAACAACAAAAAACCCTAAACCCCTAACATCAAACAACACTAACACCCTAACAACACAAAACACTAACACCCTAACAACAAACAACACTAACACCCTAACAACAAAAACCACTAAACCCCAACAAGAAACAACCCTAAACCCCTAACAACAAACACTAACCCCCTAACAACAAACAACACTAAACCCCTAACAAGAAACTACCCTAACCCCGTAACAACAAACAACACTAACCCCGTAACAACAAACAACCCTAACCCCCAAACAACAAACAACCCTAACCCCCTAACAACAAACAATGCTAACCCCCGAACAAACAACAACACTAACCCCCTAACCACAATAAACACTAACACACTAACAAGAAAAACCACTAAACCCCAACAAGAAACAACCCTAAACCCCTAACAACAAACAACACTAACCCCCTAACAACAAACAACCCTAACCAAACAACAAAAAACCCTAACCCACTAACAACAAACAACACTAACACCCTAACAACAAACAACCCTAGCTCCCTAACAACAAACAACACTAACACCCTAACAACAAACAACCCTAACCCCCTAACAACAAACACTAACTCCCATACAACAAACAACCCTAACCCCTAAAAACCAAAAACACTAACCCACTAACAACAAACAACCCTAACCCCCAAACAACAAACAACCCTAACCCCCTAACAACAAACAATCCTAACCCCCGAACAACCAACAACACTAACCCCCTAACCACAATAAACACTAACACACTAACAAGAAAAACCACTAAACCCCAACAAGAAACAACCCTAAATCCCTAACAACAAACAACACTAACCCCCTAACAACAAACAACCCTAAACCCCTAACATCAAAGAACACTAACACCCTAACAACAAACAACCCTAACCCCCTAACAACAAACACTAACCCCCAAACAACAAACAACCCTAACCCCTGAAAACCAAAAACACTAACCCACTAACAGCAAACAACCCTAACCCACTAACAACAAACAACCCTAACACCATAACAGCAAACAACACTAACCCCCTAACAACAAACAACCCTAAACCCCTAACATCAAACAACTCTAACCCCTAAGAACACAAAACACTAACACCCTGACAACAAACAACACTAACACCCTAACAACAAAAAACACTAAACCCCAACAAGAAACAACCCTAAACCCGTAACAACAAACACTAACCCCCTAACAACAAACAACACTAAACCCCTAACAAGAATCTAACCTAACCGCGTAACAACAAACAACACTAACCTCCTAACAACAAACAACCTTAGCCCCCTAACAACAAACACCCCTAAACTCCTAACAACAAACAATGCTAACCCCCTAACAACCTACAACACTAACCCCCTAACCACAAACAACACTAACCCCGTAAGAACAAACAACACTAACCCCCTAACAACAAACACCCTAAACACCTAACATCAAAGAACACTAACCCCCTAACAACAAACAACCTTAAAACCCTAAAAACAAACAACACTGAACCCCTAAAAACAAACAACACTAAGCCAATAACAACAAACAGCACTAATCCACTAACAACAAAAAACACTAACCCGCTAACAACATCCAACAGTAACGCCCTAACCACAAACAACACTAACCCCCTAAAAACAAACAACCCTAAACCCCTAACAACAAACAACACTCACCCCTAAAAAACAAACAACCCTAAAACCCTAAAAGCAAACAACACTGAACCCCTAAAAACAAACAAAACTAAGCCCCTAACAACAAACAACACTAACACCCGAACAACAAACACCACTAAACACCAACAAGAAACAACCCTAAGCCCCTAAAAACAAACAACACTAACCCCCTAACAACAAACAACCCTAAACCCCTAACATCAAACAACACTAACCCCCTAACAACACCAAACACTAACACCCTAACAACAAACAACACTAACACCCTAACAACAAAAACCATTAAACCCCAACAAGAAACAACCCTAAACCCCTAACAACAAACACTAACCCCCTAACAACAAACAACACTAACCCCCAACAACAAACAACACTAACCCCCGAACAGCCAACAACACTAACCCCCTAACCACAATAAACACTAACACCCTAACAACAAAAACCACTAAACCCCAACAAGAATCAACCCTAAACCCCTAAGAACAAAAAACACTAACCCCCTAACAGCAAACAACCCTAACGAAACAACAAACAAACCTAACCCGCTAACAACAAACAACACTAACACCCTAACAACAAACAACACTAACCCCCTAAAAACAAACAACCCTAACACCCTAACAACAAACAACCCTAACCCCCTAACAACAAACAACACTAACCCCCTAACAACAAACAACCCTAAACCCCTAATATCAAAGAACACTAACACCCTAACAACAAACAACCTTAACCCCGTAACAACAAACACTAACCCCCAAACAACAAACAACCCTAACCTCTGAAAACCAAAAACACTAACACACTAACAACAAACACCCCTAACAAACTAACAACAAACAACCCTAACACCCTAACAACAAACAACACTAACCCCCTAACAACAAACAACCCTAAACCCCTAACATCAAACAACACTAACCCCCTAAGAACACAAAACACTAAGACCCTAACAACAAACAACACTAACACCCTAACAACAAAAACCACTAAACCCCAACAAGAAACAACCCTAAACCCCTAACAACAAACACTAAGCCCCTAACAACAAACAACACTAAACCCCTAATAAGAAACTAACCTAACCCCGTAACAAGAAACAACACTAACCTCCTAACAACAAACAACCTTAACCCCCTAACAACAAACACCCCTAAACCCCTAACAACAAACAATCCTAACCCCCTAACAACCTACAACACTAACCCCCTAACCACAAACATCACTAACCCCGTAAGTACAAACAACACTAACCCCCTAACAACAGTCCTAACCACCTAACAACAAACAACACTAACCCCCTGAAAAGAAACAACAATAAACCCCTAAAAACAAACAACACTCATCCCCTAAGAACAAACAACACTAACCCTCTAACAACAAACAACACTAACCCCTAAGAACAAAAACACTAACCCCCAACAACAAACAACCCTAAACCCCTAACATCAAAGAACACTAACACCCTAACAACAAACAACCCGAACCCCCAACAACAAACACTAACCCCCAAACAACAAACAACCCTAACCCCTGAAAACCAAAAACACTAACCCACTAACAACAAACAACCCTAACCCACTAACAACAAACAACCCTAACACCCTAACAACAAACAACACTAACCCCCTAACAACAAACAACCCTAAACCCCTAACATCAAACAACACTAACCCCCTAACAACACAAAACACTAACACCCTAACAACAACCAACACTAACCCCCTAACAACAAACAATCCTAAACAACTAAAAACAAACAACACTAACCCCCTAACAACAAACAACCCTAAAACCCTAAAAACAAACAACACTGAACCCCTAAAAACAAACAACACTAAGCCAATAACAACAAACAGCACTAACCCACTAACAACAAAAAACACTAACCCGCTAACAACATCCAACAGTAACGCCCTAACCACAAACAACACTAACCCCCTAAAAACAAACAACTCTAAACCCCTAACAACAAACAACACTCACCCCTAAAAAAGAAACAACCCTAAAACCCTAAAAGCAAACAACACTGAACCCCTAAAAACAAACAACAGTAAGCCCCTAACAACAAACAACACTAACACCCGAACAACAAACACCACTAAACCCCAACAAGAAACAACCCTAAGCCCCTAACAACAAACAACACTAACCCCCTAACAAGAAACAACCCTAAACCCCTAACAACAAACAACACTAACCCCCTAACAACAAACAACACTAAACCCCTAACAGAAAACTACCCTGAACACGTAACAATAAACAACACTAAACCCGTAACAACAAACAACCCTAACCCCCAAACAACAAACAACCCTAACCCCCTAACAACAAAGAATCCTAGCCCCCGAACAACCAACAACACTAACCCCATAACGACAATAAACACTAACACCCTAACAACAAAAACCACTAAACCCCAACAGGAAACAACCCTAAACCCCCAACAACAAACAACACTAACCCCCTAACAACAAACAATCCTAACCCGCTAACAACAAACAACACTAACACCCTAACAACAAACAACACTAACCCCCTAACAACAAACAACTCTAACACCGTAACAACAAACAACCCTATCCCCCTAACAACAAACAACTCTAACACCCTAACAAGAAACAACCCTAACCCCCTAACAACAAACACTAATCCCCAAACAACAAACAACCCTAACCTCTGAAAACCAAAAACACTAACCCACTAACAGCAAACAACCCTAACCCACTAACAACAAACAACCCTAACCCCCTAACAACCTACAACACTAACCCCCTAACCACAAACAACACTAACCCCGTAAGAACAAACAACACTAACCCCCTTACAACAGTCCTAACCACCTAACAACAAACAACCCTAACCCCCTAAAAAGAAACAACAATAAACCCCTAAAAACAAACAACACTCATCCCCTAAGAACAAACAACACTAACCCTCTAACAACAAACAACACTAACCCCTAAGAACAAAAACACTAACCCCCTAACAACAAACAACCCTAAACACCTAACATCAAATAACACTAACACCCTAACAACAAACAACCCTAACCCCCTAACAACAAACACTAACCCCCAAACAAGAAACAACCCTAACCCCCTAACAACAAACAACACTAACCCCCTAACAACAAACAACCCTAAACCCCTAACATCAAAGAACACTAACACCCTAACAACAACCAACACTAAGCCCCTAACAACAAACACTAACCCCCAAACAACAAACAACCCAAACCCCTGAAAACCAAAAACACTAAACCACTAACAACAAACAACCCTAACCCACTAACAACAAACAACCCTAACACCATAACAACAAACAACACTATCCCCCTAACAAACAACCCTAAACCCCTAACATCAAACAACACTAACCCCCTAAGAACACAGAAGACTAACACCCTAACAACAAACAACACTAACACCCTAACAAGAAAAACCACTAAACCCCAACAAGAAACAACCCTCAACCCGTAACAACAAACAATACTATCCCCCTAACAACAAACAACACTAAACCCCTAACAACAAACTAACCTAACCCCGTAACAACAAACAACACTAACCTCCTAACAACAAACAACCTTAACCCCCTAACAACAAACACCCCTAAACCCCTAACAACAAACAATCCTAACCCCCTAACAACCTACAACACTAACCCCCTAACCACAATCAACACTAACCCCGTAAAAACAAACAACACTAACCCCCTAACAACAGTCCTAACCACCTAACAACAAACAACACTAACCCCCTAAAAAGAAACAATAAACCCCTAAAAACAAACAACACTCATCCCCTAAGAACAAACAACACTAACCCTCTAACAACAAACAACACTAACCCCTAAGAACAAAAACACTAACCCCCTAACAACAAACAACACTAACCCCCTAAAAACAAACAACCCTAAACCCCTAACAACAAACAACACTCACCCCTAAAAAACAAACAACCCTAAAACCCTAAAAGCAAACAACACTGAACCCCTAAAAACAAACAACACTAAGCCCCTAACAACAAACAACACTAACACCCGAACAACAAACACCACTAAACCCCAACAAGAAACAACCCTAAGCCCCTAACAACAAACAACACTAACCCCCTAACAAGTAACAAAACTAAACCCCTAACAACAAACAACACTAACCCCCTAACAACAAACAATACTAAACCCCTAACAGGAAACTACCCTAACCCCGTAACAACAAACAACACTAAACCCGTAACAACAAACATCCTAACCCCCAAACAACAAACAACCCTAACCCCCTAACAACAAACAACCCTAACCAAACAACAAACAACCCTAACCGACTAACAACAAACAACACTAAACCCCTAACAAGAAACAACAATAACACCCTAACAACAACCAACACTAACCCCCTAAGAACAAACAACACTAACCCCCTAACAACAAACAACACTAAACCCCTAACAAGAAACTAACCTAACCCCGTAACAACAAACAACACTAACCCCGTAACAACAAACAACCCTAACCCCCAAAGAACAAACAACCCTAACCCCCTAAAAACAAACAATACTAATCCCCGAACAACCAACAACACTAACCACCTAACCACAATAAACACTAAAAACCTAACAACAAAAAACACTAAACCCCAACAAGAAACAACCCTAAACCCCTAACAACACACAACACTAACCCCCTAACAACAAACAACCCTGACCAAACAACAACAAACACTAACCCACTAACAACAAACAACACTAACACCCTAACAACACAAAACACTAACACCCTAACAAAAAACAACACTAACAACCTAACAACAAACAACACTAACCCCCAAAAACAAACAACCCTAAACCCGTAACATCAAACAACACTAACCCCCTAACAACACAAAACACTAACACCCTAACAACAAACAACACTAACAGCCTAAGAACAAACACTAAACTCCAAACAACAAACAACCCTAACTCCTAAAAACCAAAAACACTAACCCACTAACAACAAACAACCGTAATCCAGTAACAACGAACAACCCTAACACAATAACAACAAACAACACTAACCCCCTAACAACAAACAACCCTAAACCCCTAGCATCAAACACCACTAACCCCCAAACAACACAAAACACTAACACCCTAACAACAAACACTAACACCCGAACAACAAAAACTACTAAACCCCAAAAAGAAACAACCCTAAACCCCTGACAACAAACACTAACCCCCTAAGAACAAACAACACTAAACCCCTAACAAGAAACTACCCTTACGCCGTAATAACAAACAACACTAACCCAGTAACAACAAACAACCCTAACCCCAAAACAACAAACAACCCTAACCCCCTAACAACAAACAATCCTAACCCCCGAACAACCAACAACACTAACCCCCTAACCACAATAAACACTAACACCCTAACAAGAAAAACCACTAAACCCCAACAAGAAACAACCCTAAACCCCTAACAACAAACAACACTAACCCCCTAACCACAAACAACCCTAACCAAACAACAAACAACCCTAACCCACTAACAACAAACAACACTAACACCCTAACAACAAACAATCTTAACCCCCTAACAACAAACAACACTAACCCCCTAACAACAAACAACCCTAAACCCCTAACATCAAACAACACTAACCACCTAACAACACAAAACACTAACACCCTAACAACAAACAACACTAACACCCTAACAACAAAAACCACTAAACCCCAACAAGAAACAACCCTAAACCCCTAACAACAATCACTAACCCCCTAACAACAAACAACCCTAACCAAACAGCAAACAACCCTAACCCACTATCAACAAACAACACTAACCCCCTAACAAGAAACTACTTTAACCCCGTAACAACAAACAACCCTAACACCTAAAAACAAACACCCCTAACCAAACAACAAACAACCCAAACTGACTAACAGCAAACAAAACTAACCCCCTAACAAGAAACAAAACTAACCCCCTAAGAAGAAACAACACTAACCCCCTAACAACAAACAACACTAACCCCCAACAACAAACAACACTAACCCCCGAACAACCAACAACACTAACCACCTAACCACAATAAACACTAACACCCTAACAACAAAAACCACTAAACCCCAACAAGAATCAACCCTAAACCCCTAAGAACAAAAAACACTAACCCCCTAACAGCAAACAACCCTAACGAAACAACAAACAATCCTAACCCGCTAACAACAAACAACACTAACACCCTAACAACAAACAACCCTAACCAACTAAAAACAAACAATCCTAATCCCCGAACAACCAACAACACTAACCCCCTAACCACAATAAACACTAACACCCTAACAACAAAAAACACTAAACCCCAACAAGAAACAACCCTAAACCCCTCACAACGCACAACACTAACCCCCTAACAACAAACAACCCTGACCAAACAACAACAAACCCTAACCCACTAACAACAAACAACACTAACACCCTAACAACCCAAAACACTAACACCCTAACAACAAACAACACTAACACCCTAACAACAAAAACCACTAAAACCCAACAAGAAACAACCCTAAACCCCTAACAACAAACACTAACCCCCTAACAAAAAACAACACTAAACCCCTAACAAGAAACTACCCTAACCCCTTAACAACAAACAACACTAACCCCGTAACAACCAACAACCCTAACCCCGTAACAACAAACAACCCTAACCCCCAAACAACAAACAACACTAACCCCCTAACAACAAACAATCCTAACCCCCGAACAACCAACAACACTAACCCCCTAACCAGAATAATCACTAACACCCTAACAACAAAAACCACTAAACCTCAACAAGAAACAACCCTAAACCCCTAACAACAAACACTAACCCCCTAACAACAAAGAAACGTAACCAAACAACAAACAACCCTAACCCACTATCAACAAACAACACTAATCCCCTAACAAGAAACTACTTTAACCCCGTAACAACAAACAACCCTAACACCTAAAAACAAACACCCCTACCAAACAACAAACAACCCAAACTGACTAACAGCAAACAACACTAACCCCCTAACAAGAAACAACACTAACCCCCTAAGAAGAAACAACACTAACCCCCTAACAACAAACAACTCTAACCCCCAACAACAAACAACACTAACACCCTAACAACAAACAACACTAACCCCCTAACAACAAACAACACTAACCCTCTAACAACAAACAACACTAACACCCTAACAACAAACAACACTAACCCCCTAACAACAAACAACACTAACACCCTAACAACAAACAACCCTAAACCCCTAACATCAAAGAACACTAACACCCTAACAACAAACAACACTAACACGCTAACAACTAACAACCCTATCCCCCTAACAACAAACAACACTAACCCCCTAACAACAAACAACCCTAAACCCCTAACATCAAACAACACTAACCCCCTAACAACACAAAACACTAACACCCTAACAACAAACAACACTAACACCCTAACAACAAAAACCACTAAACCCCAACAAGAAACAACCCTAAACCCCTAACAACAAACACTAACCCCCTAACAACAAAAAACCCTAAACTCCTAACAAGAAACTACCCTAACCCCTTAACAACAAACAACACTAACCCCGTAACAGCAAACAACCCTAACCCCCAAACAACAAATAACCCTAACCCCCTAACAACAAACAATCCTAACCCCCGAACAACCAACAACACTAACCCCTGAACCACAATAATCACTAACACCCTAACAACAAAAAACACTAAACCCCAACAAGAAACATCTCTAAACCCCTAACAACAAACAACAGTAACCCCCTAACAACAAACAACCCTAACCAAACAACAAACAACCCTAACCCACTATCAACAAACAACACTAACCCCCTAACAAGAATCTACTTTAACCCCGTAACAACAAACAACCCTAACCCCTAAAAACAAACAACCCTTACCAAACAACTAACAACCTTAACCCCTAAAAACAAACAACGCTAACCCCCTAACAACAAACAACCCTAACCAAACAACAAACGACCCTAACCGACTAACAACAAACAACACTAACCCCCTAACAAGACACAACACTAACCCCCTAACAACAAACAACACTAACACCCTAACAACAACCAACCCTAGCCCCCTAAGAACAAACGACACTAACCCCCTAAGAACAAACAACACTAACCCCCAACAACGAACACTACTAATCCCCTAACAACACAAAACCTAACCCCTTATCAACAAACAACCCTAACCCACTAACAAAAAGCAACCCTAACACCCTAACAACAAACAACCCTAAACCCCTAACAACAAACAACACTAACCCTCTAACAACAAACAACCCTAAACCCCTAACATCAAAGAACACTAACACCCTAACAACAAACAACCCTAACCCCCTAACAACAAACACTAACCTCCAAGCAACAAACAACCCTAACCCCTAAAAACCAAAAACACTAACCCAGTAACAACAAACAGCCCTAATCCACTAACAACGAACAACCCTAACACCCTAACAACAGACAACACTAACCCCCTAACAACAAACAACCCTAAACCCCTAACATCAAACAACACTAACCCCCTAACAACACAAAACACTAACACCCTAACAACAAACAACACTAACACCCTAACAATAAAAACCACTAAACCCCAACAAGAAACCACCCTAAAACCCTAACAACAAACACTAACCCCCTAACAACAAACAACACTAAACCCCTAACAACAAACTACTCTAACCCCGTAACAAGAAACAACCCTAACCCCGTAACAACAAAAAACCCTAACCCCCTAAAAACAAACAACCGTAACCAAACAACAAACAACCCTAACCGACGAACAACAAACAACACTAACCCCCTAACAAGAAACAGCACTAACCCCCTAAGAAGAAACAACCCTAATCCCCTAACAACGAACAACACTAACCCCCTAACAACAAACAACACTAACACCCTAACAACAACCAACCCTAACCCCCTAAGAACAAACAACACTAACCCCCTAACAACAAACAACACTAAACCCCTAACAAGAAACTAATCTAACCCCGTAACAACAAACAACACTAACCCCGTAACAACAAACAACCCTAACCCCCAAACAACAAACAACCCTAACCCCCTAACAGCAAACAATCCTAATCCCCGAACAACCAACAACACTAACCCCCTAACCACAATAAACACTAACACCCGAACAACAAAAAACACTAAACCCCAACAAGAAACAACCCTAAACCCCTAACAACACACAACACTAACACCCTAACAACACAAAACACTAACACCCTAACAACAAACATTAACCCCCTAACAACAAACAACACTAAACCCCTAACAAGAAACTACCCTAACCCCTTAACAACAAACAACACTAACCCCATAACAACCAACAACCCTAACCCCGTAACAAGAAACAACCCTAACCCCCTAACAACAAACAATCCTAACCCCCGAACAATCAACAACACTAACACCCTAACCACAATAAACACTAACAACCTAACAACAAAAACCACTAAACCCGAACAAGAAACAACCCTAAACCCCTAACAACAAGCACTAACCCCCTAAGAACAAACAACCCTAACCCCCTAACAACAAACAATCCTAACCCCCGAACAACCAACAGCACTAACCCCCTAACCACAGTAATCAGTAACACCCTAACAACAAAAACCACTAAACCCCAACAAGAAACAACCCTAAGCCCCTAACAACAAACAACACTAACCCCCTAACAACAAACAACCCTAACCAAACAACAAACAGCCCTAACCCCTAAAAACAAACAACCATAACCCCCTAAAAACAAACAACCGTAACCAAACAACAAACAACCCTAACACACTAACAACAAACAACACTAACCCCCTAAGAAGAAACAACACTAACCCCCTAAAAACAAACAGCACTAAACACCTAACAACAAACAACACTAACACCCTAACAACAAACAACCCTAACCTCCTAAGAACAAACGACACTAACCCCCTAAGAACAAACAACACTAACCCCCAACAACGAACAATACTAACCCCCTAACAACAAAAAACCTAACCCCTTATCAACAAACAACCCTAACCCACTAACAAAAATCAACCCTAACGCCCTAACAAGAAACAACCCTAACCCCCTAACAACAAACAACACTAACCCTCTAACAACAAACAACCTTAAACCCCTAACATCAAAGAACACTAACACCCTAACAACAAACAACCCTAACCCCCTAACAACAAACAACACTAAGCCCCTAACAACAAACAGCACTAACACTATAACAACAAAAAAAACTGACACGCTAACAACAACCAACACTAACCCCCTAACAACAAACAATCCTAACCCCCTAAAAACAAACAACACTAACCCCCTAAAAACAAACAACCCTAAAACCCTAAAAACAAACAACACTGAACCCCTAAAAACAAACAACACTAAGCCAATAACAACAAACAGCACTAAGGCACTAACAACAAAAAACACTAACCCGCTAACAACATCCAACAGTAACGCCCTAACCACAAACAACACTAACCCCCTAAAAACAAACAACCCTAAACCCCTAACAACAAACAACACTCACCCCTAAAAAACAAACAACCGTAAAACCCTAAAAGCAAACAACACTGAACCCCTAAAAAGAAACAACACTAAGCCCCTAACAACAAACAACACTAACACCCGAACAACAAACACCACTAAACCCCAACAAGAAACAACCCTAAAACCCTAACAACAAACACTAACCCCCAACAACAAATAACACTAAACCCCTAACAAGAAACTACCCTAACCCCGTAACAACAAACAACACTAAGCCCGTAACAACAAACAACCCTAACCCCCAAACAACAAACAACCCTAACCCCCTAACAACAAAGAATCCTAACCCCCGAACAACCAACAACACTTACCCCCTAACCACAATAAACACTAACACCCTAACAACAAAAACCACTAAACCCCAACAAGAAACAACCCTAAAACCCTAACAACAAACACTAACCCCCTAACAACAAATAACACTAAACCTCTAACAAGAAACTACCCTAACCCCGTAACAACAAACAACACTAACCCGTAACAACAAACAACCCTCACCCCCAAACAACAAACAACCCTAACGCCCTAACAGCAAACAATCCTAACCCCCGAACAACCAATAACACTAACCGCCTAACCACAATAAACACTAACACCCTAACAACAAAAACCACTGAACCCCAACAAGAAACAACCCTAAACCCCTAACAACAAACAACACTAACCCCCTAACAACAAACAACCCTAACCAAACAACAAACAAACCTAACCCACTAACAACAAACAACACTAACACCCTAACAACAAACAACCCTAACACCCTAACAACAAACAACACTAACACCCTAACAACAAACAACACTAACCCCCTAACAACAAACCCTAAACCCCTAACATCAAAGAACACTAACACCCTAACAACAAACAACCCTGACCCCCTAACAACAAACACTAACCCCCAAAAAACAAACAAACCTAACCCCTAAAAACCAAAAATACTAACCCACTAACAACAAACAACCCTAAACCACTAACAACAAACAACCCTAACACCCTAACAACAAACAACACTAACCCCCTAACAACAAACAACCCTAAACCCCTAACATCAAACAACACTAACCCCCTAACAACACAAAACACTAACACCCTAACAACAAACAACACTAACACCCTAACAACAAAAAGCATTAAACCCCAACAAGAAACAACCCTAAACCCCTAACAACAAACACTAACCCCCTAACAACAAACAACTCTAAACCCCTAATATCAAAGAACACTAACACCCTAACAACAAACAACCTTAACCCCGTAACAACAAACACTAACCCCCAAACAACAAACAACCCTAACCTCTGAAAACCAAAAACACTAACCCACTAACAACAAACAACCCTAACAAACTAACAACAAACAACCCTAAACCCCTAACATCAAACAACACTAACCCCCTCACAACACAAAACACTAACACCCTAACAACAAACAACACTAACACCCTAACAACAAAAACCACTAAACCCCAACAAGAAACAACCCTAAACCCCTAGCAACAAACAACACTAACCCCCTAACCACAAACAACCATAACCAAACAACAAACAACCCTAACCCACTAACAACAAACAACACTAACACCCTAACAACAAACAACCCTAACCCCCTAACAACAAACAACACTAACCCCTAAAAACAAACAACCCTTACCCCCAACAACAAACAACCCTAACCAAAAAACAAACAAACCTAACCGACTAACAACAAACAACACTAACCCCCTAACAAGAAAAAACACTAACCCCCTAAGAAGAAACGACACTAACCCCCTAACAACAAACAACACTAACCCCCTAGCAACAAAAACCACTAAACTGCAACAAGAAACAACCCTAAACCCCTAACAACAAACAACACTAAACCCCTAACAAGAAACTACCCTAACGCCGTAACAACAAACAACACTAACCCCGTAACAACAAACAACCCTAACCCCCAAACAACAAACAACCCTAACCCCCTAACAACAAACAATCCTAACCCCTGAACAACCAACAACACTAACCCCCTAACCACAATAAACACTAACACCCTAAGAACAAAAACCACTAAACCCCAACAAGAAACAACCCTAAACTCCTAACACCAAACAACACTAACCCCCTAACCACAAACAACCCTAACCAAACAACAAACAACCCTAACCCACTAACAACAAACAACACTAACACCCTAACAACAAACAACCCTAACCCCCTAACAACAAACAACACTAACACCCTAACAACAAATAACCCTAAACCCCTAACATCAAACAACACTAACCCCCTAACAACACAAAACACTAACACCCTAACAACAAACAACACTAACACCCTAACAACAAAAACCACTAAACCCCAACAAGAAACAACCCTAAACCCGTAACAACAAACACTAACCCCCTAACAACAAAAAACCCTAAACCCCTATCAAGAAACTACCCTAACCCCTGAACAACAAACAACACTAACCCCGTAAAAACAAACAACCCTAACCCCAAACAACAAACAACCCTAACCCCCTAACAACAAAGAATCCTAACCCCCGAACAACCAACAACACTAACCCCCGAACCACAATAATCACTAACACCCTAACAACAAAAACCACTAAACCCCAAGAAGAAACAATTCTAAACCCCTAACAACAAGCAACAGTAACCCCCTAACAACAAACAACCCTAACCAAACAACAAACAACCCTAACCCACTATCAACAAACAACACTAACACCCTAACAAGAAACTGCTTTAACCCCGTAACAACAAACAACCCTAACCCCTAAAAACAAACAACCCTTACCAAACAACAAACAACCCTAACCGACTAACAACAAACAACACTAACGCCCTAACAAGAAAAAACACTAACCCCCTAACAACAAACAACACTAAACCCCTAACAAGAAACTACCCTAACCCCGTAACAACAAACAACACTAACCCCGTAACAACAAACAACCCTAACCCCCAAACAACCAACAACCCTAACCCCCTAACAACAAACAATCCTAACCCCCGAACAACCAACAACACTAACCCCCTAACCACAATAAACACTAACACCCTAACTACAAAAACCACTAAACCCCAACAAGAAACAACCCTAAACCCCTAACAACAAACAACACTAACCCCCTAACAACAAACAACACTAACCTCCTAAAAAGAAACAACAATAAACCCCTAAAAACAAACAACACTCATCCCCTAAGAACAAACAACACTAACCCTCTAACAACAAACAACACTAACCCCTAAGAACAAAAACACTAACCCCCTAACAACAAACAACCCTAAACACCTAACATCAAAGAACACTAACACCCTAACAACAAACAACCCTAACCCCCTAACAACAAACACTAACCCCCAAAAAACAAACAACCCTAACCCCCTAACAACAAAAAACACTAACCCCCTAACAACAAACAACCCTAAACCCCTAACATCAAAGAACACTAACACCCTAACAACAACCAACACTAACCCCCTAACAACAAACACTAACCCCCAAACAACAAACAACCTAAACCCCTAAAAACCAAAAACACTAACCCACTAACAACAAACAACCCTAACCCACTAACAGCAAACAACCCTAACACCATAACAACAAACAACACTATCCCCCTAACAACAAACAACCCTAAACCCCTAACATCAAACAACACTAACCCCCTAAGAACACAAAACACTAACACCCTAACAACAAACAACACTAACACCCTAACAACAAAAACCACTAAACCCCAACAAGAAACAACCCTAAACCCGTAACAACAAACACTAACCCCCTAACAACAAACAACACTAAACCCCTAACAAGAAACTAACCTAACCCCGTAACAACAAACAACACTAACCTCCTAACAACAAACAACCTTAACCCCCTAACAACAAACACCCCTAAACCCCTAACAACAAACAATCCTAACCCCCTAACAACCTACAACACTAACCCCCTAACCACAAACAACACTAACCCCGTAAGAACAAACAACACTAACCCCCTAACAACAGTCCTAACCACCTAACAACAAACAACACTAACCCCCTAAAAAGAAACAATAAACCCCTAAAAACAAACAACACTCATCCCCTAAGAACAAACAACACTAACCCTCTAACAACAAACAACACTAACCCCTAAGAACAAAAACACTAACCCCCTAAAAACAAACAACCCTAAACACCTAACATCAAATAACACTAACACCCTAACAACAAACAACCCTAACCCCCTAACAACAAACACTAACCCCCAAACAACAAACAACCCTAACCCCCTAACAACAAACAACACTAACCCCCTAAGAACAAACAACCCTAAACCCCTAACATCAAAGAACACTAACACCCTAAAAACAACCAACACTAACCCCCTAACAACAGACACTAACCCCCAAACAACAAACAACCCAAACCCCTAAAAACCAAAAACACTAACCCACTAACAACAAACACCCCTAACCCACTAACAACAAAGAACCCTAACACCATAACAACAAACAACACTATCCCCCTAACAACAAACAACCCTAAACCCCTAACATCAAACAACACTAACCCCCTAAGAACACAAAACACTAACACCCTAACAACAAACAACACTAACACCCTAACAACAAAAACCGCTAAACCCCAACAAGAAACAACCCTAAACCCGTAACAACAAACACTAACCCCCTAACAACAAACAACACTAAACCCCTAACAAGAAACTAACCTAACCCCGTAACAACAAACAACACTAACCTCCTAACAACAAACAACCTTAACCCCCTAACAACAAACACCCCTAAACCCCTAACAACAAACAATCCTAACCCCTTAACAACATACAACACTAACCCCCTAACCACAAACAACACTAACCCCGTAAGAACAAACAACACTAACCCCCTAACAACAGTCCTAACCACCTAACAACAAACAACACTAACCCCCTAAAAAGAAACAATAAACCCCTAAAAACAAACAACACTCATCCCCTAAGAACAAACAACACTAACCCTCTAACAACAAACAACACTAACCCCTAAGAACAAAAACACTAACCCCCTAACAACAAACAACACTAACCCCCTAAAAACAAACAACCCTAAACCCCTAACAACAAACAATACTCACCCCTAAAAAACAAACAACCCTAAAACCCTAAAAGCAAACAACACTGAACCCCTAAAAACAAACAACACTAAGCCCCTAACAACAAACAACACTAACACCCGAACAACAAACACCACTAAACCCCAACAAGAAACAACCCTAAGCCCCTAACAACAAACAACACTAACCCCCTAACCACAAACAACCATAACCAAACAACAAACAACCCTAACCCACTAACAACAAACAACACTAACACCCTAACAACAAACAACCCTCACCCCCTAACAACAAACAACACTAACCCCTAAAAACAAACAACCCTTACCCCCTAACAACAAACAACCCTAACCAAAAAACAAACAACCCTAACCGACTAACAACAAACAACACTAACCCCCTAACAAGAAACAACACTAACCCCCTAAGAAGAAACAACACTAACCCCCTAACAAAAAACAACACTAACCCCCTAACAACAAACAACACTAACCTCCTAACAACAAACAACCCTAAACCCCTAACATCAAACAACACTAACCCCCTAACAACACAAAACACTAACAACCTAACAACAAACAACACTAACACCCTAACAACAAAAACCACTAAACCCCAACAAGAAACAACCCTAAACCCCTAACAACAAACACTAACCCCCTAACAACAAAAAACCCTAAACCCCTATCAAGAAACTACCCTAACCCCTGAACAACAAACAACACTAACCCCGTAAAAACAAACAACCCTAACCCCAAACAACAAACAACCCTAACCCCCTAACAACAAAGAATCCTAACCCCCGAACAACCAACAACACTAACCCCCGAACCACAATAATCACTAACACCCTAACAACAAAAACCACTAAACCCCAAGAAGAAACAATTCTAAACCCCTAACAACAAGCAACAGTAACCCCCTAACAACAAACAACCCTAACCAAACAACAAACAACCCTAACCCACTATCAACAAACAACATTAACACCCTAACAAGAAACTACTTTAACCCCGTAACAACAAACAACCCTAACCCCTAAAAACAAACAACCCTTACCAAACAACAAACAACCCTAACCGACTAACAACAAACAACACTAACCCCCACCAAGAAAAAACACTAACCCCCTAAGAAGAAACAACACTAACCCCCTAACAACAAACAACACTAACCCCCAACAACAAACAACACTAACACCCTAACAACAACCAACCCTAACCCGCTAAGAACAAACAACACTAACCCCCTAAGAACAAACAACAATAACCCCCAACAACGAACAATACTAACCCCTAACAACACAAAACCTAACCCCTTATCAACAAACAACCCTAACCCACTAACAAAAAACATCCCTAACACACTAACAACAAACAACCCTAACCCCCTAACAGCAAAGAACACTAACCCCCTAACAACAAAAAACCCTAAACCCCTAACATCAAAGAACACTAACACCCTAACAACAAACAACCCTAACCCCCTAACAACAAACACTAACCCCCAAACAACAAACAACGCTAACCTCTGAAAACCAAAAACACTAACCCACTAACAGCAAACAACCCTAACCCACTAACAACAAACAACCCTAACACCCTAACAACAAACAACACTAAACTCCTAACAACAAACAACCCTAAACACCTAACATCAAACAACACAAACCCCCTAACAACAAAAAACACTAACACCCTAACAACAAACAACACTAACACCCTAAAACAAAAACCACTAAACCCCAACAAGAAACAACCCTAAACCCCTAACAACAAACACT
Organism: Elephas maximus indicus; assembly: GCF_024166365.1. Taxonomy (NCBI): domain Eukaryota; kingdom Metazoa; phylum Chordata; class Mammalia; order Proboscidea; family Elephantidae; genus Elephas; species Elephas maximus. The sequence goes on along the minus strand of NC_064821.1, from coordinate 220,998,272 downwards.
AACCCCCTAACAACAAACAACACTAAACCCCTAACAAGAAACTACCCTAACCCCGTAACAACAAACAACACTAACCCCGTAACAACAAACAACCGTAACCCCCAAACAACAAACAACCCTAAGCCCCTAACAACAAACAATCCTAACCCCCGAAAAACCAACAACACTAACCCCCTAACCACAATAAACACTAACACCCTAACAACAAAAACCACTAAACCCCAACAAGAAACAACCCTAAACCCCTAACAACAAACAACACTAACCCCCTAACAACAAACAACACTAAAGAAACAACAAACAACCCTAACCCACTAACAACAAACAACACTAACCCCCTAACAAGAAACTACTCTAACCCCGTAACAACAAACAACCCTAACCTCGTAACAACAAACAGCCCTAACCCCCTAAAAACAAACAACCCTAACCAAACAACAAACAACCCTAACCGACTAACAACAAACAACACTAACCCCCTAACAAGAAACAACACTAACACCCTAACAACAACCAACACTAACCCCCTAAGAACAAACAACACTAACCCCCTAACAACAAACAATACTAAACCCCTAACAAGAAACTAACCTAACCCCGTAACAACAAACAACACTAACCCCGTAACAACAAAGAACCCTATCCCCCAAAGAACAAACAACCCTAACCCCCTAAAAACAAACAATCCTAATCCCCGAACAACCAACAACACTAAGCACCTAACCACAATAAACACTAAAAACCTAACAACAAAAAACACTAAACCCCAACAAGAAACAACCCTAAACCCCTAACAACACACAACACTAACCCTCTAACAACAAACAACCCTGACCAAACAACAACAAACCCTAACCCACTAACAACAAACAACACTAACCCCCTAACAACAAACAACACTAACCCCCTAACAACAAACAACACTAACCCCCTAACAACAAAAACCACTAAACCGCAACAAGAAACAACACTAACCCCCTAACAACAAACAACACTAACCCCCTAAAAAGAAACAACAATAAACCCCTAAAAACAAACAACACTAACCCCCTAAGAACACAAAACACTAACACCATAACAACAAACAACACTAACACCCTAACAACAAACAACACTAACCCCCTAACAACAAACAACCCTAAACCCCTAACATCAAACAACACTAACCCCCTAACAACACAAAACACTAACACCCTAACAACAAACAACACTAACACCCTAACAACAAAAACCACTAAACCCCAACAAGAAACAACCCTAAACTCCTAACAACAAACACTAACCCCCTAACAACAAACAACCCTAACCAAACAGCAAACAACCCTAACCCACTATCAACAAACAACACTAACGCCCTAACAAGAAACTACTTTAACCCCGTAACAACAAACAACCCTAACACCTAAAAACAAACACCCCTAACCAAACAACAAACAACCCAAACTGACTAACAGCAACCAACACTAACCCCCTAACAAGAAACAACACTAACCACCTAAGAAGAAACAACACTAACCCCCTAACAACAAACAACACTAACCCCCAACAACAAACAACACTAACCCCCGAACAACCAACAACACTAACCCCCTAACCACAATAAACACTAACACCCTAACAACAAAAACCACTAAACCCCAACAAGAATCAACCCTAAACCCCTAAGAACAAAAAACACTAACCCCCTAACAGCAAACAACCCTAACGAAACAACAAACAAACCTAACCCACTAACAACAAACAACACTAACACCCTAACAACAAACAACACTAACCCCCTAACAGCAAACAACACTAACACCCTAACAACAAACAACCCTAACCCCCTAACAACAAACAACACTAACCCCCTAACAACAAACAACCCTAAACCCCTAATATCAAAGAACACTAACACCCTAACAACAAACAACCTTAACCCCGTAACAACAAACACTAACCCCCAAACAACAAACAACCCTAACCTTGAAAACCAAAAACACTAACCCACTAACAACAAACAACCCTAACAAACTAACAACAAACAACCCTAAAAACCTAACATCAAACAACACTAACCCCCTCACAACACAAAACACTAACACCCTCACAACAAACAACACTAACACCCTAACAACAAAAGCCACTAAACCCCAACAAGAAACAACCCTAAACCCCTAGCAACAAACAACACTAAACCCCTAACCACAAACAACCATAACCAAACAACAAACAACCCTAACCCACTAACAACAAACAACACTAACACCCTAACAACAAACAACCCTCACCCCCTAACAACAAACAACACTAACCCCTAAAAACAAACAACCCTTACCCCCTAACAACAAACAACCCTAACCAAAAAACAAACAACCCTAACCGACTAACAACAAACAACACTAACCCCCTAACAAGAAACAACACTAACCCCCTAAGAAGAAACAACACTAACCCCCTAACAAAAAACAACACTAACCCCCTAACAACAAACAACACTAACCCCCTAACAACAAACAACCCTAAACCCCTAACATCAAACAACACTAACCCCCTAACAACACAAAACACTAACACCCTAACAACAAACAACACTAACACCCTAACAACAAAAACCACTAAACCCCAACAAGAAACAACCCAAAACCCCTAACAACAAACACTAACCCCCTAACAACAAAAAACCCTAAACCCCTATCAAGAAACTACCCTAACCCCTGAACAACAAACAACACTAACCCCGTAAAAACAAACAACCCTAACCCCAAACAACAAACAGCCCTAACCCCCTAACAACAAAGAATCCTAACCCCCGAACAACCAACAACACTAACCCCCGAACCACAATAATCACTAACACCCTAACAACAAAAACCACTAAACCCCAAGAAGAAACAATTCTAAACCCCTAACAACAAGCAACAGTAACCCCCTAACAACAAACAACCCTAACCAAACAACAAACAACCCTAACCCACTATCAACAAACAACATTAACACCCTAACAAGAAACTACTTTAACCCCGTAACAACAAACAACCCTAACCCCTAAAAACAAACAACCCTTACCAAACAACAAACAACCCTAACCGACTAACAACAAACAACAGTAACCCCCAACAAGAAAAAACACTAACCCCCTAAGAAGAAACAACACTAACCCCCTAACAACAAACAACAATAACCCCCAACAACGAACAATACTAACCCCTAAGAACACAAAACCTAACCCCTTATCAACAAACAACCCTAACCCACTAACAAAAAACATCCCTAACACACTAACAACAAACAACCCTAACCCCCTAACAGCAAAGAACACTAACCCCCTAACAACAAAAAACCCTAAACACCTAACATCAAAGAACACTAACACCCTAACAACAAACAACCCTAACCCCCTAACAACAAACACTAACCCCCAAACAACAAACAACCCTAACCTCTGAAAACCAAAAACACTAACCCACTAACAGCAAACAACCCTAACCCACTAACAACAAACAACCCTAACACCCTAACAACAAACAACACTAACCCCCTAACAACAAACAACCCTAAACACCTAACATCAAACAACACTAACCCCCTAACAACAAAAAACACTAACACCCTAACAACAAACAACACTAACACCCTAAAACAAAAACCACTAAACCCCAACAAGAAACATCCCTAAACCCCTAACAACAAACACTAACCCCCTAACAACAAACAACACTAAACCCCTAACAAGAAACTACCCTAACCCCGTAACAACAAACAACACTAACCCCGTAACAACAAACAACCGTAACCCCCAAACAACAAACAACCCTAAGCCCCTAACAACAAACAATCCTAACCCCCGAACAACCAACAACACTAACCCCCTAACCACAATAAACACTAACACCCTAACAACAAAAACCACTAAACCCCAACAAGAAACAACCCTAATCCCCTAACAACAAACAACACTAACCCCCTAACAACAAACAACACTAAAGAAACAACAAACAACCCTAACCCACTAACAACAAACAACACTAACCCCCTAACAAGAAACTACTCTAACCCCGTAACAACAAACAACCCTAACCTCGTAACAACAAACAGCCCTAACCCCCTAAAAACAAACAACCCTAACCAAACAACAAACAACCCTAACCGACTAACAACAAAAAACACTAACCCCCTAACAAGAAACAACACTAACACCCTAACAACAACCAACACTAACCCCCTAAGAACAAACAACACTAACCCCCTAACAACAAACAATACTAAACCCCTAACAAGAAACTAACCTAACCCCGTAACAACAAACAACACTAACCCCGTAACAACAAAGAACCCTATCCCCCAAAGAACAAACAACCCTAACCCCCTAAAAACAAACAATCCTAATCCCCGAACAACCAACAACACTAAGCACCTAACCACAATAAACACTAAAAACCTAACAACAAAAAACACTAAACCCCAACAAGAAACAACCCTAAACCCCTAACAACACACAACACTAACCCTCTAACAACAAACAACCCTGACCAAACAACAACAAACCCTAACCCACTAACAACAAACAACACTAACCCCCTAACAACAAACAACACTAACCCCCTAACAACAAACAACACTAACCCCCTAACAAAAAAAACCACTAAACCGCAACAAGAAACAACACTAAACCCCTAACAACAAACAACACTAAACCCCTAACAAGAAACTACCCTAACGCCGTAACAACAAACAACAGTAACCCCGTAACAACAAACAACCCTAACCCCCAAACAACAAACAACCCTAACCTCCTAACAACAAACAATCCTAACCCCGAACAACCAACAACACTAACCCCCAACCACAATAAACACTAGCACCCTAACAACAAAAACCACTGAACCCCAACAAGAAACAACCCTAAACCCCTAACAACAAACAACACTAACCCCTAACCACAAACAACCCTAACCAAACAACAAACAACCCTAACCCACTAACAACAAACAACACTGACACCCTAACAACAAACAACCCTAACCCCCTAACAACAAACAACACTAACCCCCTAACAACAAACAACCCTAACCAAACAACAAACAACCCTAACCCACTATCAACAAACAACACTAACCCCCGAACAAGAAACTACTTTAACCCCGTAACAACAAACAACCCTAACCCCTAAAAACAAACAACCCTTACCAAACAACAAACAACCCTAACCGACTAACAACAAACAACACTAACCCCCTAACAAGAAAAAACACTAACCCCCTAAGAAGAAACAACACTAACCCCCTAACAACAAACAACACTAACCCCCTAACAACAAACAACACTAACACCCTAACAACAACCAACCCTAACCCCCTAAGAACAAACAACACTAACCCCCTGAGAACAAACAACAATAACCCCCAAAAATGAACAATACTAACCCCCTAACAACACAAAACCTAACCCCTTATCAACAAACAACCCTAACCCGCTAACAAAAACAACCCTAACACCCTAACAACAAACAACCCTAACCCCCTAACAACAAACAACACTAAATCCCAAAGAACAAACAACCCTAACCCGTAAAAACCAAAAACACTTACCCACTAACAACAAACAACCCTAACCCACTAACAACAAACAACCCTAACACCCTAACAACAAACAACACTAACCCCCTAACAACAAACAACCCTAAACACCTAACATCAAACAACACTAACCCCCTAACAACAAACAACACTAAACCCCTAACAAGAAACTACCCTAACCCCGTAACAACAAACAACACTAACCCCGTAACAACAAACAACCCTAACCCCCAAACAACAAACATCCCTAACCCCCTAACAACAAACAATCCTAACCCCCGAACAACCAACAACACTAACGCCCTAACCACAATAAACACTAACACCCGAACAACAAAAACCACTAAACCCCAACAAGAAACAACCCTAAACCCCTAACAACAAACAACACTAACCCCCTAACAACAAACAACCCTAACCAAACAACAAACAACCCTAACCGACTAAGAACAAACAACACTAACCCCCTAACAAGAAACAACACTAACCCCTAAGAAGAAACAACACTAACCCCCTAAAAACAAACAACACTAACACCCTAACAACAACCAACCTTAACCCCCTAGGAACAAACAACACTAACCCCCTAACAACAAAGAACACTAAACCGCTAACAAGAAACTAACCTAACCCCGTAACAACAAACAACACTAACCCCGTAACAACAAACAACCCTAACCCCCAAACAACAAACAACCCTAACCAACTAAAAACAAACAATCCTAATCCCCGAACAACCAACAACACTAACCCCCTAACCACAATAAACACTAACACCCTAACAACAAAAAACACTAAACCCCAACAAGAAACAACCCTAAACCCCTCACAACGCACAACACTAACCCCCTAACAACAAACAACCCTGACCAAACAACAACAAACCCTAACCCACTAACAACAAACAACACTAACACCCTAACAACCCAAAACACTAACACCCTAACAACAAACAACACTAACACCCTAACAACAAAAACCACTAAAACCCAACAAGAAACAACCCTAAACCCCTAACAACAAACACTAACCCCCTAACAAAAAACAACACTAAACCCCTAACAAGAAACTACCCTAACCCCTTAACAACAAACAACACTAACCCCGTAACAACCAACAACCCGAACCCCGTAACAACAAACAACCCTAACCCCCAAACAACAAACAACACTAACCCCCTAACAACAAACAATCCTAACCCCCGAACAACCAACAACACTAACCCCCTAACCAGAATAATCACTAACACCCTAACAACAAAAACCACTAAACCTCAACAAGAAACAACCCTAAACCCCTAACAACAAACACTAACCCCCTAACAACAAAGAAACGTAACCAAACAGCAAACAACCCTAACCCACTATCAACAAACAACACTAATCCCCTAACAAGAAACTACTTTAACCCCGTAACAACAAACAACCCTAACACCTAAAAACAAACACCCCTACCAAACAACAAACAACCCAAACTGACTAACAGCAAACAACACTAACCCCCTAACAAGAAACAACACTAACCCCCTAAGAAGAAACAACACTAACCCCCTAACAACAAACAACTCTAACCCCCAACAACAAACAACACTAACACCCTAACAACAAACAACACTAACCCCCTAACAACAAACAACACTAACCCTCTAACAACAAACAACACTAACACCCTAACAACAAACAACACTAACCCCCTAACAACAAACAACACTAACACCCTAACAACAAACAACCCTAAACCCCTAACATCAAAGAACACTAACACCCTAACAACAAACAACACTAACACGCTAACAACTAACAACCCTATCCCCCTAACAACAAACAACACTAACCCCCTAACAACAAACAACCCTAAACCCCTAACATCAAACAACACTAACCCCCTAACAACACAAAACACTAACACCCTAACAACAAACAACACTAACACCCTAACAACAAAAACCACTAAACCCCAACAAGAAACAACCCTAAACCCCTAACAACAAACACTAACCCCCTAACAACAAAAAACCCTAAACTCCTAACAAGAAACTACCCTAACCCCTTAACAACAAACAACACTAACCCCGTAACAGCAAACAACCCTAACCCCCAAACAACAAATAACCCTAACCCCCTAACAACAAACAATCCTAACCCCCGAACAACCAACAACACTAACCCCTGAACCACAATAATCACTAACACCCTAACAACAAAAAACACTAAACCCCAACAAGAAACATCTCTAAACCCCTAACAACAAACAACAGTAACCCCCTAACAACAAACAACCCTAACCAAACAACAAACAACCCTAACCCACTATCAACAAACAACACTAACCCCCTAACAAGAATCTACTTTAACCCCGTAACAACAAACAACCCTAACCCCTAAAAACAAACAACCCTTACCAAACAACTAACAACCTTAACCCCTAAAAACAAACAACGCTAACCCCCTAACAACAAACAACCCTAACCAAACAACAAACGACCCTAACCGACTAACAACAAACAACACTAACCCCCTAACAAGACACAACACTAACCCCCTAACAACAAACAACACTAACACCCTAACAACAACCAACCCTAGCCCCCTAAGAACAAACGACACTAACCCCCTAAGAACAAACAACACTAACCCCCAACAACGAACACTACTAATCCCCTAACAACACAAAACCTAACCCCTTATCAACAAACAACCCTAACCCACTAACAAAAAGCAACCCTAACACCCTAACAACAAACAACCCTAAACCCCTAACAACAAACAACACTAACCCTCTAACAACAAACAACCCTAAACCCCTAACATCAAAGAACACTAACACCCTAACAACAAACAACCCTAACCCCCTAACAACAAACACTAACCTCCAAGCAACAAACAACCCTAACCCCTAAAAACCAAAAACACTAACCCAGTAACAACAAACAGCCCTAATCCACTAACAACGAACAACCCTAACACCCTAACAACAGACAACACTAACCCCCTAACAACAAACAACCCTAAACCCCTAACATCAAACAACACTAACCCCCTAACAACACAAAACACTAACACCCTAACAACAAACAACACTAACACCCTAACAATAAAAACCACTAAACCCCAACAAGAAACCACCCTAAAACCCTAACAACAAACACTAACCCCCTAACAACAAACAACACTAAACCCCTAACAACAAACTACTCTAACCCCGTAACAAGAAACAACCCTAACCCCGTAACAACAAAAAACCCTAACCCCCTAAAAACAAACAACCGTAACCAAACAACAAACAACCCTAACCGACGAACAACAAACAACACTAACCCCCTAACAAGAAACAGCACTAACCCCCTAAGAAGAAACAACCCTAATCCCCTAACAACGAACAACACTAACCCCCTAACAACAAACAACACTAACACCCTAACAACAACCAACCCTAACCCCCTAAGAACAAACAACACTAACCCCCTAACAACAAACAACACTAAACCCCTAACAAGAAACTAATCTAACCCCGTAACAACAAACAACACTAACCCCGTAACAACAAACAACCCTAACCCCCAAACAACAAACAACCCTAACCCCCTAACAGCAAACAATCCTAATCCCCGAACAACCAACAACACTAACCCCCTAACCACAATAAACACTAACACCCGAACAACAAAAAACACTAAACCCCAACAAGAAACAACCCTAAACCCCTAACAACACACAACACTAACACCCTAACAACACAAAACACTAACACCCTAACAACAAACATTAACCCCCTAACAACAAACAACACTAAACCCCTAACAAGAAACTACCCTAACCCCTTAACAACAAACAACACTAACCCCATAACAACCAACAACCCTAACCCCGTAACAAGAAACAACCCTAACCCCCTAACAACAAACAATCCTAACCCCCGAACAATCAACAACACTAACCCCCGAACCACAATAATCACTAACACCCTAACAACAAAAACCACTAAACCCCAAGAAGAAACAATTCTAAACCCCTAACAACAAGCAACAGTAACCCCCTAACAACAAACAACCCTAACCAAACAACAAACAACCCTAACCCACTATCAACAAACAACATTAACACCCTAACAAGAAACTACTTTAACCCCGTAACAACAAACAACCCTAACCCCTAAAAACAAACAACCCTTACCAAACAACAAACAACCCTAACCGACTAACAACAAACAACACTAACCCCCAACAAGAAAAAACACTAACCCCCTAAGAAGAAACAACACTCACCCCCTAACAACAAACAACACTAACCCCCAACAACAAACAACACTAACACCCTAACAACAACCAACCCTAACCCCCTAAGAACAAACAACACTAACCCCCTAAGAACAAACAACAATAACCCCCAACAACGAACAATACTAACCCCTAACAACACAAAACCTAACCCCTTATCAACAAACAACCCTAACCCACTAACAAAAAACATCCCTAACACACTAACAACAAACAACCCTAACCCCCTAACAGCAAAGAACACTAACCCCCTAACAACAAAAAACCCTAAACCCCTAACATCAAACAACACTAACCCCCTAACAACACAAAACACTAACACCCTAACAACAAACAACACTAACACCCTAACAACAAAAACCACTAAACCCCAACAAGAAACAACCCTAAACCCCTAACAACAAACACTAACCCCCTAACAACAAAAAACCCTAAACTCCTAACAAGAAACTACCCTAACCCCTTAACAACAAACAACACTAACCCCGTAACAGCAAACAACCCTAACCCCCAAACAACAAATAACCCTAACCCCCTAACAACAAACAATCCTAACCCCCGAACAACCAACAACACTAACCCCTGAACCACAATAATCACTAACACCCTAACAACAAAAAACACTAAACCCCAACAAGAAACAACTCTAAACCCCTAACAACAAACAACAGTAACCCCCTAACAACAAACAACCCTAACCAAACAACAAACAAACCTAAACCACTATCAACAAACAACACTAACCCCCTAACAAGAATCTACTTTAACCCCGTAACAACAAACAACCCTAACCCCTAAAAACAAACAACCCTTACCAAACAACTAACAACCTTAACCCCTAAAAACAAACAACGCTAACCCCCTAACAACAAACAACCCTAACCAAACAACAAACGACACTAACCGACTAACAACAAACAACACTAACACCCTAACAACAACCAACCCTAGCCCCCTAAGAACAAACGACACTAACCCCCTAAGAACAAACAACACTAACCCCCAACAACGAACACTACTAATCCCCTAACAACACAAAACCTAACCCCTTATCAACAAACAACCCTAACCCACTAACAAAAAGCAACCCTAACACCCTAACAACAAACAACACTAACCCCCTAACAACAAACAACCCTAAACCCCTAACATCAAACAACACTAACCCCCTAACAACACAAAACACTAACACCCTAACAACAAACAACACTAACACCCTAACAACAAAAAGCATTAAACCCCAACAAGAAACAACCCTAAACCCCTAACAACAAACACTAACCCCCTAACAACAAACAACACTAAACCCCTAACAAGAAACTACCCTAACCCCGTAACAACAAACAACACTAACCCTGTAACAACAAACAACCCTAACACCCAAACAACAAACAACCCTAACCCCCTAACAAAAAACAATCCTAAACCCCGAACAACCAACAACACTAACCCTCTAACCACAATAAACCCTAACACCCGAACAACAAAAACCACTAAACCCCAACAAGAAACAACCCTAAACCCCTAATAACAAACAACACTAAAACCCTAAAACAAACAACCCTAACCAAACAACAAACAAACCTAACCCACTAACAACAAACAACACTAACACCCCAACAACAAACAACCCTAACCCCCTAACAACAAACAACACTAACACCCTAACAACAAACAACCCTAACCGCATAACAACAAACAACACTAACCCCCTAACAACAAACAACCCTGAACCCCTAACATCAAAGAACACTAACACCCTAACAACAAACAACCCTAACCCCCTAACAACAAACACTAACAACCAAACAACAAACAACCCTAACCCACTAACAACAAACAACCCTAACACCCTGAAAACAAACAACACTAACCCCCTAACAACAAACAATCCTAAACCCTTAACATCAAACAACACTAACCCCCTAACAACACAAAACACTGACACCCTAACAACAAACAACACTAACACCCTAACAACAAACAACACTAACCCCCTAACAACAAACAAACCTAAACTCCTAACATCAAACAACACTAACCCCCTAACAACACAAAACTCTAACACCCTAACAACTAACAACACTAACACCCTAACAACAAAAACCACTAAACCCCAACAAGAAACAACCCTAAACCCCTAACAACAAACACTAACCCCCTAACAACAAACAACACTAAACCCCTAACAAGAAACTACCCTAACCCCGTAACAAGAAACAACACTAACCCGTAACAACAAACAACCCTAACCCCCAAACAAGAAACAAGCCTAACCCCCAAACAACAAACAATCCTAACCCCCTAACAACAAACAATCCTAACCCCCGAACAACCAACAACAGTAACCCCTTTACCACAATAAACACTAACACCCTAACAGCAAAAACCACTAAACCCCAACAAGAAACAACCCTAAACCCCTAACAACAAACCACACTAACCCCCTAACAACAAACAACAATAACCAAACAAAAAAATCCCTATCCCACTAACAACAAACAACACTAAGCCCCTAACAACAAACAGCACTAACAGTATAACAACAAAAAAAACTGACACGCTAACAACAACCAACACTAACCCCCTAACAACAAACAATCCTAACTCCCTAAAAACAAACAACACTAACCCCCTAAAAACAAACAACCCTAAAACCCTAAAAACAAACAACACTGAACCCCTAAAAACAAACAACACTAAGCCAATAACAACAAACAGCACTAAGGCACTAACAACAAAAAACACTAACCCGCTAACAACATCCAACAGTAACGCCCTAACCACAAACAACACTAACCCCCTAAAAACAAACAACCCTAAACCCCTAACAACAAACAACACTCACCCCTAAAAAACAAACAACCGTAAAACCCTAAAAGCAAACAACACTGAACCCCTAAAAAAAACAACACTAAGCCCCTAACAACAAACAACACTAACACCCGAACAACAAACACCACTAAACCCCAACAAGAAACAACCCTAAAACCCTAACAACAAACACTAACCCCCTAACAACAAATAACACTAAACCCCTAACAAGAAACTACCCTAACCCCGTAACAACAAACAACACTAAACCCGTAACAACAAACAACCCTAACCCCCAAACAACAAACAACCCTAACCCCCTAACAACAAAGAATCCTAACCCCCGAACAACCAACAACACTTACCCCCTAACCACAATAAACACTAACACCCTAACAACAAAAACCACTAAACCCCAACAAGAAACAACCCTAAAACCCTAACAACAAACACTAACCCCCTAACAACAAATAACACTAAACCCCTAACAAGAAACTACCCTAACCCCGTAACAACAAACAACACTAACCCGTAACAACAAACAACCCTCACCCCCAAACAACAAACAACCCTAACGCCCTAACAGCAAACAATCCTAACCCCCGAACAACCAATAACACTAACCGCCTAACCACAATAAACACTAACACCCTAACAACAAAAACCACTGAAGCCCAACAAGAAACAACCCTAAACCCCTAACAACAAACAACCCTAACCCCCTAACAACAAACAACCCTAGCCAAACAACAAACAAACCTAACCCACTAACAACAAACAACACTAACACCCTAACAACAAACAACCCTAACACCCTAACAACAAACAACACTAACACCCTAACAACAAACAACACTAACCCCCTAACAACAAACCCTAAACCCCTAACATCAAAGAACACTAACACCCTAACAACAAACAACCCTGACCCCCTAACAACAAACACTAACCCCCAAAAAACAAACAAACCTAACCCCTAAAAACCAAAAACACTAACCCACTAACAACAAACAACCCTAAACCACTAACAACAAACAACCCTAACACCCTAACAACAAACAACACTAACCCCCTAACAAGAAACTACTCTAACCACGTAACAACAAACAACCCTAACCCCGTAACAACAAACAGCCCTAACCCCCTAAAAACAAACAACCCTAACCAAACAACAAACAACCCTAACCGACTAACAACAAACAACACTAACCCCCTAACAAGAAACAACACTAACACCCTAACAACAACCAACACTAACCCCTTAAGAACAAACAACACTAACCCCCTAACAACAAACAACACTAAACCCCTAACAAGAAACTAACCTAACCCCGTAACAACAAACAACACTAACCCCGTAACAACAAACAACCCTAACCCCCAAAGAACAAACAACCCTAACCCCCTAAAAACAAACAATCCTAATCCCCGAACAACCAACAACACTAACCACCTAACCACAATAAACACTAAAAACCTAACAACAAAAAAGACTAAACCCCAACAAGAAACAACCCTAAACCCCTAACAACACACAACGCTAACCCCCTAACAACAAACAACACTGACCAAACAACAACAAACCCTAACCCACTAACAACAAACAAAACTAACACCCTAACAACACAAAACACTAACACCCTAACAACAAACAACACTAACACCCTAACAACAAAAACCACTATACCCCAACAAGAAACAACCCTAAACCCCTAACAACAAACACTAACCCCCTAACAACAAACAACACTAAACCCCTAACAAGAAACTACCCTAACCCCTTAACAACAAACAACACTAACCCCGTAACAACCAACAACCCTAACCCCGTAACAACAAACAACCCTAACCCCCAAACAACAAACAACCCTAACCCCCTAACAACAAACAATCCTAACCCCCGAACAACCAACAACACTAACTTCCTAACCACAATAATCACTAACACCCTAACAACAAAAACCACTAAACCCCAACAAGAAACAACCCTAAACCCCTAACAACAAACAACACTAACCCCCTAACAACAAACAACCCTAAACCCCTAACATCAAACAACACTAACCCCCTAACAACACAAAACACTAACACCCTAACAACAAACAACACTAACACCCTAACAACAAAAAACACTAAACCCCAACAAGAAACAACCCTAAACCCCTAACAACAAACACTAACCCCCTAACAACAAAAAACCCTAAACTCCTAACAAGAAACTACCCTAACCCCTTAACAACAAACAACACTAACCCCGTAACAACAAACAACCCTAACCCCCAAACAACAAACAACCCTAACCCCCTAAGAACAAACAACACTAACCCCCTAAGAACAAACAACACTAACACCCTAACAACAACCAACCCTAACCCCCTAAGAACAAACAACACTAACCCCCTAAGAACAAACAACAATAACCCCCAGCAACGAACAATACTAACCCCCTAACAACACAAAACCTAACCCCTTATCAACAAACAACCCTAACCCACTAACAAAAAACATCCCTAACACACTAACAACAAACAACCCTAACCCCCTAACAGTAAAGAACACTAACCCCCTAACAACAAAAAACCCTAAACCCCTAACATCAAAGAACACTAACACCCTAACAACAAACAACCCTAACCCCCTAACAACAAACACTAACCCCCAAACAACAAACAACCCTAACCAAACAACAAACAACCCTAACCGACTAACAACAAACAACACTAACTCCCTAACAAGAAACAACACTAACACCCTAACAACAACCAACACTAACCCCTTAAGAACAAACAACACTAACCCCCTAACAACAAACAACACTAAACCCCTAACAAGAAACTAACCTAACCCCGTAACAACAAACAACACTAACCCCGTAACAACAAACAACCCTAACCCCCAAAGAACAAACAACCCTAACCCCCTAAAAACAAACAATCCTAATCCCCGAATAACCAACAACACTAAGCACCTAACCACAATAAACACTAAAAACCTAACAACAAAAAACACTAAACCCCAACAAGAAACAACCCTAAACCCCTAACAACACACAGCACTAACCCCCTAACAACAAACAACCCTGACCAAACAACAACAAACCCTAACCCACTAACAACAAACAACACTAACACCCTAACAACACAAAACACTAACACCCTAACAACAAACAACACTAACAACCTAACAACAAACAACACTAACCCCCAACAACAAACAACCCTAAACCCCTAACCTCAAACAACACTAACCCCCTAACAACACAAAACACTAACACCCTAACAACAAACAACACTAAACCCCTAACAAGAAACTACCCTAACCCCGTAACAACAAACAACACTAACCCCGTAACAACAAACAACCCTAACCCCCAAACAACAAACAACCCTAACCCCCTAACAACAAACAATCCTAACCCCCGAACAACCAACAACACTAACCCCCTAACCACAATAAACACTAACACACTAACAACAAAAACCACTAAACCCCAACAAGAAACAACCCTAAACCCCTAACAACAAACAACACTAACCCCCTAACCACAAACAACCATAACCAAACAACAAACAACCCTAACCCACTAACAACAAACAACACTAACACCCTAACAACAAACAACCCTAACCCCCTAACAACAAACAACACTAACCCCTAAAAACACACAACCCTTACCCCCTAACAACAAACAACCCTAACCAAAAAACAAACAACCCTAACCGACTAACAACAAACAACACTAACCCCCTAACAAGAAACAACACTAACCCCCTAAGAAGAAACAACACTAACCCCCTAACAACAAACAACACTAACCCACTAACAACAAACAACACTAACCCCCTAACAACAAAAACCACTAAACCGCAACAAGAAACAACCCTAAACCCCTAACAACAAACAACACTAAACCCCTAACAAGAAACTACCCTAAACCCCTAACAACAAACAACACTAACCCCCTAACAACAAACAACACTAACACCCTAACAACAACCAACCCTAACCCCCTAAGAACAAACGACACTAACCCCCAAAGAACAAACAACACTAACCCCCAACAACGAACACTACTAATCCCCTAAGAACACAAAACCTAACCCCTTATCAACAAACAACCCTAACCGACTAACAAAAAACATCTCTAACACCCTAACAACAAACAACCCTAACCCCCTAACAACAAACAACACTAACCCCCTAACAACAAACAACCCTAAACCCCTAACATCAAAGAACAATAACACCCTAACAACAAACAACCCTAACCCCCTAACAACAAACACTAACCCCCAAACAACAAACAACACTAACCCCTAAAATCCAAAAACACTAACCCACTAACAACAAACAACCCTAACCCACTAACAACAAACAACCCTAACACCCTAACAACAAACAACACTAACCCCCTAACAACAAACATCCCTAAACCCCAAACAACAAACAACCCTAACGCCCTAAGAACAAACAATCCTAACCCCCGAACAACCAACAACACTAACCCCCTAACCACAGTAAACATTAACACCCTAACAACAAAAACCACTAAACCCCAACAAGAAATAACCCTAAACCCCTAACAACAAACAACACTAACCCCCTAAGAACAAACAACCCTAACCAAACAACAAACAACCTTAACCCCTAAAAACAAACAACCCTAACCCCCTAACAACAAACAACCCTAAACAAACAACAAACAACCCTAACCGACTAACAACAAACAACACTAACCCCCTAACAAGACACAACACTAACCCGCTAAGAAGAAACAACACTAACCCCCTAACAACAAACAACACTAACACCCTAACAACAACCAACCCTAACCCCCTAAGAAAAAACGACACTAACCCCCTAAGAACAAACAACACTAACCCCCAACAACGAACACTACTAATCCCCTAACAACACAAAACATAACCCCTTATCAACAAACAACCCTAACCCACTAACAACAAACAACCCTAAACCCCAAACAGCAAACAACCCTAACCCCCTAACAACAAACAATCCTAACCCCCGAACAACCAACAACACTAACCCCCTAACCACAATAAACACTAACACCCTAACAACAAAAACCACTAAACGCCAACAAGAAACAACCCTAAAACCCTAACAACAAACAACACTAACCCCCTAACAACAAAAAACCCTAACCAAACAACAAAAAACACTAACCCACTAACAACAAACAACACTAACACCCTAACAACAAACAACCCTAACTCCCTAACAACAAACAACACTAACACCCTAACAACAAACAACCCTAACCCCCTAAGAACAAACAACACTAACCCCCTAACAACAAACAACCCTAAATCCCTAACATCAAACAACACTAACCCCCTAACAACACAAAACACTAACACCCTAACAACAAACAACACTAACACCCTAACAACAAAAACCACTAAACCCCAACAAGAAACAACCCTAAACCCCTAACAACAAACACTAACCCCCTAACAACAAACAACACTAAACCCCTAAAAAGAAACTACCCTAACCCCGTAACAACAAACAACACGAACCCCGTAACAACAAACAATACTAACCCCCAAACAACAAACAACCCTAAACCCCAAACAACCCTAACCCCCTAACAACAAACAATCCTAACCCCCGAACAACCAACAACACTAACCCCCTAACCACAATAAACACTAACACCCTAACAACAAAAACCACTAAACGCCAACAAGAAACAACCCTAAACTCCTAACAACAAACAACACTAACCCCCTAACAACAAACAACCCTAACCAAACAACAAATAACCCTAACCCACTAACAACAAACAACACTAACACCCTAACAACAAACAACCCTAACCCCCTAACAACAAACAACACTAACCCCCTAACAAAAAACAACCCTAAACCGCTAACATCAAAGAACACTAACACCCTAACAACAAACAACCCTAACCCCCTAAAAACAAACACTAACCCCCAAACAACAAACAACACTAACCCCTAAAAACCAAAAACACTAACCCACTAACAACAAACAACCCTAACCCACTAACAACAAACAATCCTAACCCCCGAACAACCAACAACACTAACCCCCTAACCACAATAAACACTAACGCCCTAACAACAAAAACCACTAAACCCCAACAAGAAACAACCCAAAACACTAACAACAAACAACACTAACCCCCTAACAACAAACAACCCTAACCAAACAACAAACAAAGTAACCCACTAACAACAAACAACACTAACACCCCAACAACAAACAACCCTAACCCCCTAACAACAAACAGCACTAACACCCTAACACAAACCCTAACCCCCTAACAACAAACAACCCTAAACCCCTAACATCAAAGAACACTAACACCCTAACAACAAACAACCCTAAACCCAAAAACCAAAAACACTAACCCACTAACAACAAACAACCCTAACCAACTAACAACAAACAACCCTAACACCCAAACAACAAACAACACTAACCCCCTAACAACAAACAACCCTAAACCCATAACATCAAACAACACTAACACCCTAACAACAAACAACCCTAAACCCCTAACATCAAACAACACTAACCCCCTAACAACACAAAACACTAACACCCTAACAACAAACAACACTAACACCCTAACAACAAAAACCACTAAACCCCAATAAGAAACAACCCTAAACCCCTAACAACAAACACTAACCCCCTAACAACAACCAACACTAAACCCCTAACAAGAAACTACCCTAACCCCGTAACAACAAACAACACTAACCCGTAACAACAAACAACCCTAACCCCCAAACAACAAACAACCCTAACCCTCAAACAACAAACAACCCTAACCCCCTAACAACAAACAATCCTAACCCCCGAACAACCAACAACACTAACCCCCTAACCACAATAAACACTAACACCCTAACAACAAAAACCACTAAACCCCAACAAGAAACAACTCTAAACCCCTAAAAACAAACACTAGCCCCCTAACAACAAACAACCCTAACCAAACAACAAACAACCCTAAACCACTAACAACAAACAACACTAAACCCCTAAAAAGAAACTACCCTAACCCCGTAACAACAAACAACACAAACCCCGTAACAACAAACAATACTAACCCCCAAACAACAAACAACCCTAAACCCCAAACAACCCTAACCCCCTCACAACAAACAATCCTAACCCCCGAACAACCAACAACACTAACCCCCTAACCACAATAAACACTAACACCCGAACAACAAAAACCACTAAACGCCAACAAGAAACAACCCTAAACTCCTAACAACAAACAACACTAACCCCCTAACAACAAACAATCCTAATCCCCGAACAACCAACAACACTAAACCCCTAACTACAATAAACACTAACACCCTAACAACAAACAATCCTAAACTACTAACAACAAAAAACCCTAGCACCCTAACAACAAACACTAACACCCTAAAAACAAACAAACCTAACCCCTAAGAACAAACAACACTAACGCCCTGAGAACAAACAACACTAACCCCCAGCAAAAAACAATACTAACCCCCTAACAACACAAAACCTAACCCCTTATCAACAAACAACCCTAACCCACTAACAACCCTAACACCCTAACAACAAACAACACTAACCCCTAACAACAAACACTAACCCCCAAACAACAAACAACCCTAAGCCCTAAAAACCAAAAACACTAACCCACTAACAACAAACAACCCTAACCCACTGACAACAAACAACCCTAACCCCCTAACAACAAACAACCCTAAACCCCTAACATCAAACAACACTAACCCCCTAACAACACAAAACACTAACACCCTAACAACAAACAACACTAAACCCCTAACAAGAAACTACCCTAACCCCGTAACAACAAACAACACTAACCCCGTAACAACAAACAACCCTAACCCCCAAACAACAAACAACCCTAACCCCCTAACAACAAACAATCCTAACCGCCGAACAACCAACAACACTAACCCCCTAACCACAATAAACACTAACGCCCTAACAACAAAAACCACTAAACCCCAACAAGAAACAACCCAAAACCCTAACAACAAACAACACTAACCCCCTAACAACAAACAACCCTAACCAAACAACAAACAAAAATAACCCACTAACAACAAACAACACTAACACCCCAACAACAAACAACCCTAACCCCCTAACAACAAACAGCACTAACAACCTAACAACAAACCCTAACCCCCTAACAACAAACAACCCTAAACCCCTAACATCAAAGAACACTAACACCCTAACAACAAACAACCCTAAACCCAAAAACCAAAAACACTAACCCACTAACAACAAACAACCCTAACCAACTAACAACAAACAACCCTAACACCCTAACAACAAACAACACTAACCCCCTAACAACAAACAACCCTAAACCCCTAACATGAAACAACACTAACCCCCTTACAACACAAAACACTAACACCATAAGAACAAACAACACTAACACCCTAACAACAAACAACACTAACCCCCTAACAACAAACAACCCTAAACCCCTAACATCAAACAACACTAACCCGCTAACAACACAAAACACTAACACGCTAACAACAAACAACACTAACACCCTAACAACAAAAACCACTAAACCCCAACAAGAAACAACCCTAAACCCCTAACAACAAACACTAACCCCCTAACAAAAAACAACACTAAACCCCTAACAAAAACTACCCTAACCCCGTAACAACAAACAACACTAACCCGTAACAACAAACAACCCTAACCCCCAAACAACAAACAACCCTAACCCTCAAACAACAAACAACCCTAACCACCTAACAACAAACAATCCTAACCCCCGAACAACCAACAACACTAACCCCCTAACCACAATAAACACTAACACCCTAACAACAAAAACCACTAAACGCCAACAAGAAACAACCCTAAACCCCTAACAACAAACAACACTAACCCCCTAACAACAAAAAACCCTAACCAAACAACAAAAAACCCTAACCCACTAACAACAAACAACACTAACACCCTAACAACAAAGAACCCTAACTCCCTAACCACAAAAACACTAACACCCTAACAACAAACAACCCTATCCCCCTTAAAACAAACAACACTAACCCCCAAACAACAAACAATCCTAACCCCTAAAATCCAAAAACCCTAACCCTCTAACAACAAACAACCCTAAACCACTAACAGCAAACAAACCCTAACCCCCTAACAACAAAAAACCCTAAACCCCTAACATCAAACAACACTAACCCCCTAACAACACAAAACACTAACACCCTAACAACAAACAACACTAACACCCTAAAAACAAACAACCCTAACCCCTAAAAACAAACAACACTAACGCCCTAAGAACAAACAACACTAACACCCTAACAACAAAAACCACTAAACCCCAACAAGAAACAACCCTAAACCCCTAACAACAAACACTAACCCCCTAACAACAAACAACACTAAACCCCTAACAAGAAACTACCCTAACCCCGTAACAACAAACAACACTAACCCCGTAACAACAAACAACCCTAACCCCCAAACAACAAACAACCCTAACCCCCTAACAACAAACAATCCTAACCCCCGAACAACCAACAACACTAACCCCCTAACCACAATAAACACTAACACACTAACAAGAAAAACCACTAAACCCCAACAAGAAACAACCCTAAACCCCTAACAACAAACAACACTAACCCCCTAACAACAAACAACCCTAACCAAACAACAAAAAACCCTAACCCACTAACAACAAACAACACTAACACCCTAACAACAAACAACCCTAACTCCCTAACAACAAACAACACTAACACCCTAACAACAAACAACCCTAACCCCCTAACAACAAACACTAACCCCCAAACAACAAACAACCCTAACCCCTAAAAACCAAAAACACTAACCCACTAACAACAAACAACCCTAACCCCCAAACAACAAACAACCCTAACCCCCTAACAACAAACAATCCTAACCCCCGAACAACCAACAAACTAACCCCCCAACCACAATAAACACTAACACCCTAACAACAAAAACCACTAAACGCCAACAAGAAACAACCCTAAAACCCTAACAACAAACAACACTAACCCCCTAACAACAAAAAACCCTAACCAAACAACAAAAAACACTAACCCACTAACAACAAACAACACTAACACCCTAACAACAAACAACCCTAACTCCCTAACAACAAACAACACTAATACCCTAACAACAAACAACCCTAACCCCCTAAAAACAAACAACACTAACCCCCTAACAACAAACAACCCTAAATCTCTAACATCAAACAACACTAACCCCCTAACAACACAAAACACTAACACCCTAACAACAAACAACACTAACACCCTAACAACAAAAACCACTAAACCCCAACAAGAAACAACCCTAAACTCCTAACAACAAACACTAACCCCCTAACAACAAACAACACTAAACCCCTAAAAAGAAACTACCCTAACCCCGTAACAACAAACAACACTAACCCCGTAACAACAAACAATACTAACCCCCAAACAACAAACAACCCTAAACCCCAAACAACCCTAACCCCCTAACAACAAACAATCCTAACCCCCGAACAACCAACAACACTAACCCCCTAACCACAATAAACACTAACACCCTAACAACAAAAACCACTAAACGCCAACATGAAAAAACCCTAAACTCCTAGCAACAAACAACACTAACCCCCTAACAACAAACAACCCTAACCAAACAACAAACAACCCTAACCCACTAACAACAAACAACACTAACACCCTAACAACAAACAACCCTAACCCCCTAACAACAAACAACACTAACCCCCTAACAAAAAACAACCCTAAACCGCTAACATCAAAGAACACTAACACCCTAACAACAAACAACCCTAACCCCCTAAAAACAAACACTAACCCCCAAACAACAAACAACACTAACCCCTAAAAACCAAAAACACTAACCCACTAACACCAAACAACCCTAACCCACTAACAACAAACAACCCTAAGACCCTATCAACAAACAACACTAACCCAATAACATCAAACAACCCTAAACCCCTATCATCAAACAACACTAACCCCCTAACAACACAAAACACTAACACCCTAACAACAAACAACACTAACCCCCTAACAACAAAAAACCCTAACCCCCTAACAACAAACAACCCTAACGCCCTAACAGCAAACAATACTAACCCCCTAACAACAAACAACCCTAAACCCCTAACATCAAAGAACACTAACACCTTAACAACAAACAACCCTAACCCCCTAACAACAAACACTAACCCCCAAACAACAAACAACACTAACCCCTAAAAACCAAAAACACTAACCCACTAACAAAAAACAAACCTAACCCACTAACAACAAACACCCCTAACACCCTAACAACAAACAACACTAACCCCATAACATCAAACAACCCTAAACCCCTAATATCAAACAACACTAACCCCCTAACAACACAAAACACTAACCCCCTAACCACAATAAACACTAACACCCTAACAACAAAAAACACTAAACGCCAACAAGAAACAACCCTAAACCCCTAACAACAAACAACACTAAAACCCTAACAACAAAAAACCCTAACCAAACAACAAAAAACCCTAACCCACTAACAACAAACAACACTAACACCCTAACAACAAACAACCCTAACTCCCTAACAACAAACAACACTAACACCCTAACAACAAACAACCCTATCCCCCTAAAAACAAACAACACTAACCCCCTAACAACAAACAACCCTAAACCCCTAACATCAAACAACACTAACCCCCTAACAACACAAAACACTAACACCCTAACAACAAACAACACTAACACCCTAACAACAAAAACCACTAAACCCCAACAAGAAACAACCCTAAACCCCTAACAACAAACACTAACCCCCAACAACAAACAACACTAAACCCCTAACAAGAAACTACCCTAACCCCGTAACAACAAACAACACTAACCCCGTAAGAACAAACAATACTAACCCCCAAACAACAAACAACCCTAAACCCCAAACAAGAAACAACCCTAACCCCCTAACAACAAACAATCCTAACCTCCGAAGAACCAACAACACTAACCCCCTAACCACAATAAACACTAACACCCTAACAACAAAAACCACTAAACCCCAACAAGAAACAACTCTAAACCCCTAAAAACAAACAACACTAGCCCCCTAACAACAAACAACCCTATCCAAACAACAAACAACCCTAAGCCACTAACAACAAACAACACTAACATCCTAACAACAAAAAACCCTAACCCCCTAACAACAAACAACAATAACCCCCTAACAACAAACAACCCTAAACCACTAACATCAAAGAACACTAACACCCTAACAACAAACAACCCTAACCCCCTAACAACAAACACTAACCCCCAAACAACAAACAACACTAACCCCTAAAAAGCAAAAACACTAACCCACTAACAACAAACAACCCTAACCCACTAACAACAAACAACCCTAACACCCTAACAACAAACAACACTAACCCCATAACATCAAACAACCCTAAACCCCTAACATCAAACAACACTAACCCCCTAACAACACAAAACACTAACACCCTAACAACAAACAACACTAACCCCCTAACAACAAAAAACCCTAACCCCTTAACAAACAACACTAACACCCTAACAACAAACAACCCTAACCCCCTAACAGCAAACAATACTAACCCCCTAACAACAAACAACCCTAAACCCCTAACATCAAAGAACACTAACACCTTAACAACAAACAACCCTAACCCCCTAACAACAAACACTAACCCCCAAACAACAAACAACACTAACCCCTAAAAACCAAAAACACTAACCCACTAACAAAAAACAAACCTAACCCACTAACAACAAACACCCCTAACACCCTAACAACAAACAACACTAACCCCATAACATCAAACAACCCTAAACCCCTAATATCAAACAACACTAACCCCCTAACAACACAAAACACTAACCCCCTAACCACAATAAACACTAACACCCTAACAACAAAAACCACTAAACGCCAACAAGAAACAACCCTAAACCCCTAACAACAAACAACACTAAAACCCTAACAACAAAAAACCCTAACCAAACAACAAAAAACCCTAACGCACTAACAACAAACAACACTAACACCCTAACAACAAACAACCCTATCCCCCTAAAAACAAACAACACTAACCCCCTAACAACAAACAACCCTAAACCCCTAACATCAAACAACACTAACCCCCTAACAACACAAAACACTAACACCCTAACAACAAACAACACTAACACCCTAACAACAAAAACCACTAAACCCCAACAAGAAACAACCCTAAACCCCTAACAACAAACACTAACCCCCTAACAACAAACAACACTAAACCCCTAACAAGAAACTACCCTAACCCCGTAACAACAAGCAACACTAACCCCGTAACAACAAACAACCCTAACCTCCAAACAACAAACAACCCTAACCCCCTAACAACAAACAATCCTAACCCCCGAACAACCAACAACACTAACCCCCTAACCACAATAAACACTATCACCCGAACAACAAAAACCACTAAACCCCAACAAGAAACAACCCTAAACCCCTAAAAACAAACAACACTAACCCCCTAACAACAAAAAACCCTAACCAAACAACAAAAAACCCTAACCCACTAACAACAAACAACACTAACACCCTAACAACAAACAACCCTAACTCCCTAACAACAAACAACACTAACACCCTAACAACAAACAACCCTAACCCCCTAACAACAAACACTAACCCCCAAACAAAAAACAACACTAACCCCTAAAAACCAAAAACACTAACCCACTAACAACAAACAACCCTAACCCCCAAACAACAAACAACCCTAACCCCCTAACAACAAACAATCCTAACACCCGAACAACCAACAACACTAACCCCCTAACCACAATAAACACTAACACCCTAACAACAAAAACCACTAAACGCCAACAAGAAACAACCCTAAAGCCCTAACAACAAACAACACTAACCCCCTAACAACAAAAAACCCTAACCAAACAACAAAAAACACTAACCCACTAACAACAAACAACACTAACACCCTAACAACAAACAACCCTAACTCCCTAACAACAAACAACACTAACACCCTAACAACAAACAACCCTAACGCCCTAAAAACAAACAACACTAACCCCCTAACAACAAACAACCCTAAACCCCTAACAAGAAACTACCCTAACCCCGTAACAACAAACAACACTAACCCCGTAACAACAAACAATACTAACCCCCAACAACAAACAACCCTAAACCCCAAACAAGAAACAACCCTAACCCCCTAAAAACAAACACTCCTAACCTCCGAAGAACCAACAACACTAACCCCCAAACCACAATAAACACTAACACCCTAACAACAAAAACCACTAAACCCCAACAAGAAACAACTCTAAACCCCTAAAAACAAACAACACTAGCTCCCTAACAACAAACAACCCTAACCAAACAACAAACAACCCTAACCCACTAACAACAAACAACACTAACATCCTAACAACAAACAACCCTAACCCCCTAACAACAAACAACACTAACACCCTAACAAGAAACAACCCTAACCCCCTAACAACAAACAACATTAACCCCCTAACAACAAACAACCCTAAACCACTAACATCAAAGAACACTAACACCCTAACAACAAACAACCCTAACCCCCTAACAACAAACACTAACCCCCAAACAACAAACAATCCTAACCCCTAAAATCCAAAAACACTAACCCTCTAACAACAAACAACCCTAACCCACTAACAGCAAACAACCCTAACCCCCTAACAACAAAAAACCCTAAACCCCTAACATCAAACAACACTAACCCCCTAACAACACAAAACACTAACACCCTAACAACAAACAACACTAACACCCTAACAACAAAAACCACTAAACCCCAACAAGAAACAACCCTAAACCCCTAACAACAAACACTAACCCCCTAACAACAAACAACAGTAAACCCCTAACAAGAAACTACCCTAACCCCGTAACAACAAACAACACTAACCCCGTAACAACAAACAACCCTAACCCCCAAACAACAAACAACCCTAACCCCCTAACAACAAACAATCCTAACCCCCGAACAACCAACAACACTAACCCCCTAACCACAATAAACACTAACACCCTAACAACAAAAACCACTAAACGCCAACAAGAAACAACCCTAAAACCCTAACAACAAACAACACTAACCCCCTAACAAAAAAAACCCTAACCAAACAAGAAAAAACACTAACCCACTAACAACAAACAACACTAGCACCCTAACAACAAACAACCCTAACTCCCTAACAACAAACAACACTAACCCCCTAACAACAAACAACCCTAACCCCCGAAAAACAAACAACACTAACCCCCTAACAAGAAACAACCCTAAATGCCTAACATCAAACAACACTAACCCCCTAACAACACAAAACACTAACACCCTAACAACAAACAACACTAACACCCTAACAACAAAAACCACTAAACCCCAACAAGAAACAACCCTAAACCCCTAACAACAAACACTAACCCCCTAACAACAAACAACACTAAACCCCTAAAAAGAAACTACCCTAACCCCGTAACAACAAACAACACTAACCCCGTAACAACAAACAATACTAACCCCCAAACAACAAACAACCCTAAACCCCAAACAACCCTAACCCCCTAACAACAAACAATCCTAACCCCCGAACAACCAACAACACTAACCCCCTAACCACAATAAACACTAACACCCTAACAACAAAAACCACTAAACGCCAACAAGAAACAACTCTAAACTCCTAACAACAAACAACACTAACCCACTAACAACAAACAACCCTAACCAAACAACAAACAACACTAACACCCTAACAACAAACAACACTAACCCCCTAACAACAAACAACACTAACCCCCTAACAAGAAACAACCCTAAACCCCTAACATCAAAGAACACTAACACCCTAACAACAAACAACCCTAACCCCCTAACAACAAACACTAACCCCCAAACAACAAACAAACCTAACCCCTAAAAACCAAAAAAACTAACCCACTAACAACAAACAACCCTAACCCACTAACAACAAACAACCCTAACACCCTAACAACAAACAACACTAACCCCCTAACAACAAACAACCCTAAACCCCTAACATCAAACAACACTAACCCCCTAACAAAACAAAACACTAACCCCCTAACAACAAACAACACTAACACCCTAACAACAAAAACCACTAAACCCCAACAAGAAACAACCCTAAACCCCTAACAACAAACAATCCTAACCAAACAACAAAAAACCCTAACCCCCTAACAACAAACAACACTAACACCCTAACAACAAACAACCCTAACCCCCTAACAACAAACAACACTATCCCCCTAACTACAAACAACCCTAAACCCCTAGCATCAAAGAACACTAACACCCTAACAACAAACAACCCTAACCCCCTAACAACAAACACTAACCCCCAAACAACAAACAACCCTAACCCCTAAAAACCAAAAACACTAACCCGCTAACAACAAACAACCCTAACCCACTAACTACAAAGAACCCTAACACCCTAACAACACACAACACTAACCCCCTAACAACAAACAACCCTAAACCCCTAACATCAAACAACACTAACCCCCTAACAACACAAAACACTAACACCGTAACAACAAACAACAATAACACCCTAACAACAAAAACCACTAAACCCCAACAAGAAACAACCCTAAACCCCTAACAACAAACAAAACTAACCCCCTAACAACAAACAACCCTAAACACCTAACATCAAAGAACACTAACACCCTAACAACAAACAACCCTAGCCCCTAACAACAAACACTAACCCCCAAACAACAAACAACCGTAACCCCTAAAAACAAAAACACTAACCCACTAACAACAAACAACCCTAACCCACTAACAAGAAACAACCCTAACACCCTAACAACAAACACTAACCCCCTAACAACAAACAACACTGAACTCCTAACAAAAAAATACCCTAACCCCGTAACAACAAACAACATTAAAGCGTAACAACAAACAAGCCTAACCCCCAAACAACAAACAACCCTAAACCCCAAACAACAAACAACCCTAACTCCTTAACAACAAACAATCCTAACCCCCCGAACAACCAAAAACACTAACCCCCTAACCACAATAAACACTAACACCCTAACAACAAAAACCACTAAACCCCAACAAGAAACAACCCTAAACCCCTAACAACAAACAACACTAACCCCCTAACAAAAAACAACCCTAACCAAACAACAAAAAACCCTAACCCACCAACAACAAACAACACTAACACCCTAACAACAAACAACCCTAACTCCCTAACAACAAACAACACTAACACCCTAACAACAAACAACCCTAACCCCCTAACAACAAACAACACTAACCCCCTAACAACAAACAACCCTAAACCCCTAACATCAAACAACACTAACCCCCTAACAACACAAAACACTAACACCCTAACAACAAACGACACTAATACCCTAACAACAAAAACCCCTAAACCCCAACAAGAAACAACCCAAAACCCCTAACAACAAACACTAACCCCCTATCAAAAAACAACACTAAACCCCGAAAAAGAAACTACCCTAACCCCGTAACAACAAACAACACTAACCCCGTAACAAGAAACAACCCAAGCCCCCTAGCAACGAACAACACTAACCCCCTAACAACAAACAACCCTAAACCCCTATCAACAAACAACACTAACACCCTAACAACAAACAACCCTAACCCCGTAACAACAAACACTAACCCCCAAACAACAAACAACCCTAACCCCTAAAAACCAAAAACACTAACCCACTAACAACAAACAACCCTAAACCTCTAACAACAAACAACCCTAACACCCTAACAACAAACAACAATAACCCCCTAACAACAAACAACCCTAAACCCCTAACATCAAACAACACTAACCCCCTAACAACACAAAACACTAACACCCTAACAACAAACAACACTAACACCCTAACAACAAAAACCACTAAACCCCAAAAAGAAACAACCCGAAACCCCTAACAACAAACACTAACCCCCTAACAACAAACAACACTAAACCCCTAACAAGAAACTACCCTAACCCCGTAACAACAAACAACACTAACCCCGTAACAAGAAACAACCCTAACCCCCAAACAACAAACAACCCTAACCCCCTAACAACAAACAATCCTAACCCCCGAACAACCAACAACACTAACTCCCTAACCACAATAAACACTAACACCCTAACAACAAAAACCACTAAACCCCAACAAGAAACAACCCTAAAACCCTAACAACAAACAACACTAACCCCCTAACAACAAACAATCCTAACCAAACAACAAAAAAACCTAACCCCCTAACAACAAACAACACTAACCCCCTAACAACAAACAACCCTAAACACCTAACATCAAAGAACACTAACACCCTAACAACAAACACCCCTAACCCCCTAACAACAAACACTAACCCCCAAACAACAAACAACCGTAACCCCTAAAAACCAAAAACACTAACCCACTAACAACAAACAACCCTAACCTACTAACAACAAACAACCCTAACACCCTAACAACAAACACTAACCCCCTAACAACAAACAACCCTAAACCCCTAACATCAAAGAACACTAACACCCTAACAACAAACAACCCTAACCCCCTAACAACAAACACTAACCCCGAAACAACAAACAACACTAACCCCTAAAAACCAAAAAGTCTAACCCACTAACAACAAACAACCCTAACCCACTAACAACAAACAACCCTAACACCCTATCAACAAACAACACTTACCCCCAACAACAAACAACCCTAAACCCCTACCATAAAACAACAGTAACCCCCTAACAACACAAAACACTAACACCCTAACAACAAACAACACTAACACCCTAACAACAGAAACCACTAAACCCCAACAAGAAACAGCCCTAAACCCCTAACAACAAACAACACTAACCCCCTAACAACAAACAACCCTAAACCCCTAACATCAAACAACACTAACCCCCTAACAACACAAAACACTAACACCCTAACAACAAACAACACTAATACCCTAACAACAAAAACCCCTAAAACCCAACAAGAAAGAACCCAAAACCCCTAACAACAAACACTAACCCCCTATCAAAAAACAACACTAAACCCCGAACAAGAAACTACCCTAACCCCGTAACAACAAACAACACTAACCCCGTAACAAGAAACAACCCTAACCCCCTAACAACGAACAACACTAACCCCCTAACAACAAACAACCCTAAACCCCTAACATCAAAGAACACTAACACCCTAACAACAAACAACCCTAACCCCCTAACAACAAACACTAACCCCCAAACAACAAACAACCCTAACCCCTAAAAACCAAAAACACTAACCCACTAACAACAAACAACCCTAAACCTCTAACAACAAACAACCCTAACACCCTAACAACAAACAACACTAACCCCCTAACAACAAACAACCCTAAACCCCTAACATCAAACAACACTAACCCCCTAACAAAACAAAACACTAACCCCCTAACAACAAACAACATTAACACCCTAACAACAAAAACCACTAAACCCCAACAAGAAACAACGCTAAACCCCTAACAACAAACAACACTAACCCCTAACAACAAACAACACTAACCCCTAACAACAAACAATCCTAACCAAACAACAAAAAACCCTAACCCACTAACAACAAACAACACTAACACCCTAACAACAAACAACCCTAACCCCCTAACAACAAATACTAACCCCCAAACAACAAACAACCCTAACCCCTAAAAACCAAAAACACTAACCCACTAACAACAAACAACCCTAACCCACTAACTACAAAGAACCCTAACACCCTAACAACAAACAACACTAACCCCCTAACAACAAACAACCCTAAACCCCTAACATCAAACAACACTAACCCCCTAACAACACAAAACACTAACATCCTAACAACAAACAACACTAACACCCTAAGAACAGAAACCACTAAACCCCAACAAGAAACAACCCTAAACCCCTAACAACAAACACTAACCCCCTAACAACAAACAACACTAACCCCCTAACAACAAACAACCCTAAACCCCTAACATCAAACAACACTAACCCCCTAACAACACAAAACACTAACACCCTAACAACAAACAACACTAACACCCTAACAACAAAAACCACTAAACCCCAACAAGAAACAACCCTAAACCCCTAACAACAAACACTAACCCCCTAACAACAAACAACACTAAACCCCTAACAAGAAACTACCCTAACCCCGTAACAACAAACAACACTAACCCCGTAACAACAAACAACCCTAACCCCCAAACAACAAACAACCCTAACCCCCTAACAACAAACAATCCTAACCCCCGAACAACCAACAACACTAACCCCCTAACCACAATAAACACTAACACACTAACAAGAAAAACCACTAAACCCCAACAAGAAACAACCCTAAACCCCTAACAACAAACAACACTAACCCCCTAACAACAAACAACCCTAACCAAACAACAAAAAACCCTAACCCACTAACAACAAACAACACTAACACCCTAACAACAAACAACCCTAACTCCCTAACAACAAACAACACTAACACCCTAACAACAAACAACCCTAACCCCCTAACAACAAACACTAACCCCCAAACAACAAACAACCCTAACCCCTAAAAACCAAAAACACTAACCCACTAACAACAAACAACCCTAACCCCCAAACAACAAACAACCCTAACCCCCTAACAACAAACAATCCTAACCCCCGAACAACCAACAAACTAACCCCCCAACCACAATAAACACTAACACCCTAACAACAAAAACCACTAAACGCCAACAAGAAACAACCCTAAAACCCTAACAACAAACAACACTAACCCCCTAACAACAAAAAACCCTAACCAAACAACAAAAAACACTAACCCACTAACAACAAACAACACTAACACCCTAACAACAAACAACCCTAACTCCCTAACAACAAACAACACTAATACCCTAACAACAAACAACCCTAACCCCCTAAAAACAAACAACACTAACCCCCTAACAACAAACAACCCTAAATCTCTAACATCAAACAACACTAACCCCCTAACAACACAAAACACTAACACCCTAACAACAAACAACACTAACACCCTAACAACAAAAACCACTAAACCCCAACAAGAAACAACCCTAAACTCCTAACAACAAACACTAACCCCCTAACAACAAACAACACTAAACCCCTAAAAAGAAACTACCCTAACCCCGTAACAACAAACAACACTAACCCCGTAACAACAAACAATACTAACCCCCAAACAACAAACAACCCTAAACCCCAAACAACCCTAACCCCCTAACAACAAACAATCCTAACCCCCGAACAACCAACAACACTAACCCCCTAACCACAATAAACACTAACACCCTAACAACAAAAACCACTAAACGCCAACATGAAAAAACCCTAAACTCCTAGCAACAAACAACACTAACCCCCTAACAACAAACAACCCTAACCAAACAACAAACAACCCTAACCCACTAACAACAAACAACACTAACACCCTAACAACAAACAACCCTAACCCCCTAACAACAAACAACACTAACCCCCTAACAAAAAACAACCCTAAACCGCTAACATCAAAGAACACTAACACCCTAACAACAAACAACCCTAACCCCCTAAAAACAAACACTAACCCCCAAACAACAAACAACACTAACCCCTAAAAACCAAAAACACTAACCCACTAACACCAAACAACCCTAACCCACTAACAACAAACAACCCTAAGACCCTATCAACAAACAACACTAACCCAATAACATCAAACAACCCTAAACCCCTATCATCAAACAACACTAACCCCCTAACAACACAAAACACTAACACCCTAACAACAAACAACACTAACCCCCTAACAACAAAAAACCCTAACCCCCTAACAACAAACAACCCTAACGCCCTAACAGCAAACAATACTAACCCCCTAACAACAAACAACCCTAAACCCCTAACATCAAAGAACACTAACACCTTAACAACAAACAACCCTAACCCCCTAACAACAAACACTAACCCCCAAACAACAAACAACACTAACCCCTAAAAACCAAAAACACTAACCCACTAACAAAAAACAAACCTAACCCACTAACAACAAACACCCCTAACACCCTAACAACAAACAACACTAACCCCATAACATCAAACAACCCTAAACCCCTAATATCAAACAACACTAACCCCCTAACAACACAAAACACTAACCCCCTAACCACAATAAACACTAACACCCTAACAACAAAAAACACTAAACGCCAACAAGAAACAACCCTAAACCCCTAACAACAAACAACACTAAAACCCTAACAACAAAAAACCCTAACCAAACAACAAAAAACCCTAACCCACTAACAACAAACAACACTAACACCCTAACAACAAACAACCCTAACTCCCTAACAACAAACAACACTAACACCCTAACAACAAACAACCCTATCCCCCTAAAAACAAACAACACTAACCCCCTAACAACAAACAACCCTAAACCCCTAACATCAAACAACACTAACCCCCTAACAACACAAAACACTAACACCCTAACAACAAACAACACTAACACCCTAACAACAAAAACCACTAAACCCCAACAAGAAACAACCCTAAACCCCTAACAACAAACACTAACCCCCAACAACAAACAACACTAAACCCCTAACAAGAAACTACCCTAACCCCGTAACAACAAACAACACTAACCCCGTAAGAACAAACAATACTAACCCCCAAACAACAAACAACCCTAAACCCCAAACAAGAAACAACCCTAACCCCCTAACAACAAACAATCCTAACCTCCGAAGAACCAACAACACTAACCCCCTAACCACAATAAACACTAACACCCTAACAACAAAAACCACTAAACCCCAACAAGAAACAACTCTAAACCCCTAAAAACAAACAACACTAGCCCCCTAACAACAAACAACCCTATCCAAACAACAAACAACCCTAAGCCACTAACAACAAACAACACTAACATCCTAACAACAAAAAACCCTAACCCCCTAACAACAAACAACAATAACCCCCTAACAACAAACAACCCTAAACCACTAACATCAAAGAACACTAACACCCTAACAACAAACAACCCTAACCCCCTAACAACAAACACTAACCCCCAAACAACAAACAACACTAACCCCTAAAAAGCAAAAACACTAACCCACTAACAACAAACAACCCTAACCCACTAACAACAAACAACCCTAACACCCTAACAACAAACAACACTAACCCCATAACATCAAACAACCCTAAACCCCTAACATCAAACAACACTAACCCCCTAACAACACAAAACACTAACACCCTAACAACAAACAACACTAACCCCCTAACAACAAAAAACCCTAACCCCTTAACAAACAACACTAACACCCTAACAACAAACAACCCTAACCCCCTAACAGCAAACAATACTAACCCCCTAACAACAAACAACCCTAAACCCCTAACATCAAAGAACACTAACACCTTAACAACAAACAACCCTAACCCCCTAACAACAAACACTAACCCCCAAACAACAAACAACACTAACCCCTAAAAACCAAAAACACTAACCCACTAACAAAAAACAAACCTAACCCACTAACAACAAACACCCCTAACACCCTAACAACAAACAACACTAACCCCATAACATCAAACAACCCTAAACCCCTAATATCAAACAACACTAACCCCCTAACAACACAAAACACTAACCCCCTAACCACAATAAACACTAACACCCTAACAACAAAAACCACTAAACGCCAACAAGAAACAACCCTAAACCCCTAACAACAAACAACACTAAAACCCTAACAACAAAAAACCCTAACCAAACAACAAAAAACCCTAACGCACTAACAACAAACAACACTAACACCCTAACAACAAACAACCCTATCCCCCTAAAAACAAACAACACTAACCCCCTAACAACAAACAACCCTAAACCCCTAACATCAAACAACACTAACCCCCTAACAACACAAAACACTAACACCCTAACAACAAACAACACTAACACCCTAACAACAAAAACCACTAAACCCCAACAAGAAACAACCCTAAACCCCTAACAACAAACACTAACCCCCTAACAACAAACAACACTAAACCCCTAACAAGAAACTACCCTAACCCCGTAACAACAAGCAACACTAACCCCGTAACAACAAACAACCCTAACCTCCAAACAACAAACAACCCTAACCCCCTAACAACAAACAATCCTAACCCCCGAACAACCAACAACACTAACCCCCTAACCACAATAAACACTATCACCCGAACAACAAAAACCACTAAACCCCAACAAGAAACAACCCTAAACCCCTAAAAACAAACAACACTAACCCCCTAACAACAAAAAACCCTAACCAAACAACAAAAAACCCTAACCCACTAACAACAAACAACACTAACACCCTAACAACAAACAACCCTAACTCCCTAACAACAAACAACACTAACACCCTAACAACAAACAACCCTAACCCCCTAACAACAAACACTAACCCCCAAACAAAAAACAACACTAACCCCTAAAAACCAAAAACACTAACCCACTAACAACAAACAACCCTAACCCCCAAACAACAAACAACCCTAACCCCCTAACAACAAACAATCCTAACACCCGAACAACCAACAACACTAACCCCCTAACCACAATAAACACTAACACCCTAACAACAAAAACCACTAAACGCCAACAAGAAACAACCCTAAAGCCCTAACAACAAACAACACTAACCCCCTAACAACAAAAAACCCTAACCAAACAACAAAAAACACTAACCCACTAACAACAAACAACACTAACACCCTAACAACAAACAACCCTAACTCCCTAACAACAAACAACACTAACACCCTAACAACAAACAACCCTAACGCCCTAAAAACAAACAACACTAACCCCCTAACAACAAACAACCCTAAACCCCTAACAAGAAACTACCCTAACCCCGTAACAACAAACAACACTAACCCCGTAACAACAAACAATACTAACCCCCAACAACAAACAACCCTAAACCCCAAACAAGAAACAACCCTAACCCCCTAAAAACAAACACTCCTAACCTCCGAAGAACCAACAACACTAACCCCCAAACCACAATAAACACTAACACCCTAACAACAAAAACCACTAAACCCCAACAAGAAACAACTCTAAACCCCTAAAAACAAACAACACTAGCTCCCTAACAACAAACAACCCTAACCAAACAACAAACAACCCTAACCCACTAACAACAAACAACACTAACATCCTAACAACAAACAACCCTAACCCCCTAACAACAAACAACACTAACACCCTAACAAGAAACAACCCTAACCCCCTAACAACAAACAACATTAACCCCCTAACAACAAACAACCCTAAACCACTAACATCAAAGAACACTAACACCCTAACAACAAACAACCCTAACCCCCTAACAACAAACACTAACCCCCAAACAACAAACAATCCTAACCCCTAAAATCCAAAAACACTAACCCTCTAACAACAAACAACCCTAACCCACTAACAGCAAACAACCCTAACCCCCTAACAACAAAAAACCCTAAACCCCTAACATCAAACAACACTAACCCCCTAACAACACAAAACACTAACACCCTAACAACAAACAACACTAACACCCTAACAACAAAAACCACTAAACCCCAACAAGAAACAACCCTAAACCCCTAACAACAAACACTAACCCCCTAACAACAAACAACAGTAAACCCCTAACAAGAAACTACCCTAACCCCGTAACAACAAACAACACTAACCCCGTAACAACAAACAACCCTAACCCCCAAACAACAAACAACCCTAACCCCCTAACAACAAACAATCCTAACCCCCGAACAACCAACAACACTAACCCCCTAACCACAATAAACACTAACACCCTAACAACAAAAACCACTAAACGCCAACAAGAAACAACCCTAAAACCCTAACAACAAACAACACTAACCCCCTAACAAAAAAAACCCTAACCAAACAAGAAAAAACACTAACCCACTAACAACAAACAACACTAGCACCCTAACAACAAACAACCCTAACTCCCTAACAACAAACAACACTAACCCCCTAACAACAAACAACCCTAACCCCCGAAAAACAAACAACACTAACCCCCTAACAAGAAACAACCCTAAATCCCTAACATCAAACAACACTAACCCCCTAACAACACAAAACACTAACACCCTAACAACAAACAACACTAACACCCTAACAACAAAAACCACTAAACCCCAACAAGAAACAACCCTAAACCCCTAACAACAAACACTAACCCCCTAACAACAAACAACACTAAACCCCTAAAAAGAAACTACCCTAACCCCGTAACAACAAACAACACTAACCCCGTAACAACAAACAATACTAACCCCCAAACAACAAACAACCCTAAACCCCAAACAACCCTAACCCCCTAACAACAAACAATCCTAACCCCCGAACAACCAACAACACTAACCCCCTAACCACAATAAACACTAACACCCTAACAACAAAAACCACTAAACGCCAACAAGAAACAACTCTAAACTCCTAACAACAAACAACACTAACCCACTAACAACAAACAACCCTAACCAAACAACAAACAACACTAACACCCTAACAACAAACAACACTAACCCCCTAACAACAAACAACACTAACCCCCTAACAAGAAACAACCCTAAACCCCTAACATCAAAGAACACTAACACCCTAACAACAAACAACCCTAACCCCCTAACAACAAACACTAACCCCCAAACAACAAACAAACCTAACCCCTAAAAACCAAAAAAACTAACCCACTAACAACAAACAACCCTAACCCACTAACAACAAACAACCCTAACACCCTAACAACAAACAACACTAACCCCCTAACAACAAACAACCCTAAACCCCTAACATCAAACAACACTAACCCCCTAACAAAACAAAACACTAACCCCCTAACAACAAACAACACTAACACCCTAACAACAAAAACCACTAAACCCCAACAAGAAACAACCCTAAACCCCTAACAACAAACAACACTAACCCCTAACAACAAACAACACTAACCCCTAACAACAAACAATCCTAACCAAACAACAAAAAACCCTAACCCCCTAACAACAAACAACACTAACACCCTAACAACAAACAACCCTAACCCCCTAACAACAAACAACACTATCCCCCTAACTACAAACAACCCTAAACCCCTAGCATCAAAGAACACTAACACCCTAACAACAAACAACCCTAACCCCCTAACAACAAACACTAACCCCCAAACAACAAACAACCCTAACCCCTAAAAACCAAAAACACTAACCCGCTAACAACAAACAACCCTAACCCACTAACTACAAAGAACCCTAACACCCTAACAACACACAACACTAACCCCCTAACAACAAACAACCCTAAACCCCTAACATCAAACAACACTAACCCCCTAACAACACAAAACACTAACACCGTAACAACAAACAACAATAACACCCTAACAACAAAAACCACTAAACCCCAACAAGAAACAACCCTAAACCCCTAACAACAAACAAAACTAACCCCCTAACAACAAACAACCCTAAACACCTAACATCAAAGAACACTAACACCCTAACAACAAACAACCCTAGCCCCTAACAACAAACACTAACCCCCAAACAACAAACAACCGTAACCCCTAAAAACAAAAACACTAACCCACTAACAACAAACAACCCTAACCCACTAACAAGAAACAACCCTAACACCCTAACAACAAACACTAACCCCCTAACAACAAACAACACTGAACTCCTAACAAAAAAATACCCTAACCCCGTAACAACAAACAACATTAAACCGTAACAACAAACAAGCCTAACCCCCAAACAACAAACAACCCTAAACCCCAAACAACAAACAACCCTAACTCCTTAACAACAAACAATCCTA
The DNA here is from genome assembly GCF_024166365.1 of Elephas maximus indicus. NCBI lineage: Eukaryota > Metazoa > Chordata > Mammalia > Proboscidea > Elephantidae > Elephas > Elephas maximus. The sequence goes on along the minus strand of NC_064821.1, from coordinate 220,957,490 downwards.
ACCCCCCGAACAACCAAAAACACTAACCCCCTAACCACAATAAACACTAACACCCTAACAACAAAAACCACTAAACCCCAACAAGAAACAACCCTAAACCCCTAACAACAAACAACACTAACCCCCTAACAAAAAACAACCCTAACCAAACAACAAAAAACCCTAACCCACCAACAACAAACAACACTAACACCCTAACAACAAACAACCCTAACTCCCTAACAACAAACAACACTAACACCCTAACAACAAACAACCCTAACCCCCTAACAACAAACAACACTAACCCCCTAACAACAAACAACCCTAAACCCCTAACATCAAACAACACTAACCCCCTAACAACACAAAACACTAACACCCTAACAACAAACGACACTAATACCCTAACAACAAAAACCCCTAAACCCCAACAAGAAACAACCCAAAACCCCTAACAACAAACACTAACCCCCTATCAAAAAACAACACTAAACCCCGAAAAAGAAACTACCCTAACCCCGTAACAACAAACAACACTAACCCCGTAACAAGAAACAACCCAAGCCCCCTAGCAACGAACAACACTAACCCCCTAACAACAAACAACCCTAAACCCCTATCAACAAACAACACTAACACCCTAACAACAAACAACCCTAACCCCGTAACAACAAACACTAACCCCCAAACAACAAACAACCCTAACCCCTAAAAACCAAAAACACTAACCCACTAACAACAAACAACCCTAAACCTCTAACAACAAACAACCCTAACACCCTAACAACAAACAACAATAACCCCCTAACAACAAACAACCCTAAACCCCTAACATCAAACAACACTAACCCCCTAACAACACAAAACACTAACACCCTAACAACAAACAACACTAACACCCTAACAACAAAAACCACTAAACCCCAACAAGAAACAACCCGAAACCCCTAACAACAAACACTAACCCCCTAACAACAAACAACACTAAACCCCTAACAAGAAACTACCCTAACCCCGTAACAACAAACAACACTAACCCCGTAACAAGAAACAACCCTAACCCCCAAACAACAAACAACCCTAACCCCCTAACAACAAACAATCCTAACCCCCGAACAACCAACAACACTAACTCCCTAACCACAATAAACACTAACACCCTAACAACAAAAACCACTAAACCCCAACAAGAAACAACCCTAAAACCCTAACAACAAACAACACTAACCCCCTAACAACAAACAATCCTAACCAAACAACAAAAAAACCTAACCCCCTAACAACAAACAACACTAACCCCCTAACAACAAACAACCCTAAACACCTAACATCAAAGAACACTAACACCCTAACAACAAACACCCCTAACCCCCTAACAACAAACACTAACCCCCAAACAACAAACAACCGTAACCCCTAAAAACCAAAAACACTAACCCACTAACAACAAACAACCCTAACCTACTAACAACAAACAACCCTAACACCCTAACAACAAACACTAACCCCCTAACAACAAAAAACCCTAAACCCCTAACATCAAAGAACACTAACACCCTAACAACAAACAACCCTAACCCCCTAACAACAAACACTAACCCCGAAACAACAAACAACACTAACCCCTAAAAACCAAAAAGTCTAACCCACTAACAACAAACAACCCTAACCCACTAACAACAAACAACCCTAACACCCTATCAACAAACAACACTTACCCCCAACAACAAACAACCCTAAACCCCTACCATAAAACAACAGTAACCCCCTAACAACACAAAACACTAACACCCTAACAACAAACAACACTAACACCCTAACAACAGAAACCACTAAACCCCAACAAGAAACAGCCCTAAACCCCTAACAACAAACAACACTAACCCCCTAACAACAAACAACCCTAAACCCCTAACATCAAACAACACTAACCCCCTAACAACACAAAACACTAACACCCTAACAACAAACAACACTAATACCCTAACAACAAAAACCCCTAAAACCCAACAAGAAAGAACCCAAAACCCCTAACAACAAACACTAACCCCCTATCAAAAAACAACACTAAACCCCGAACAAGAAACTACCCTAACCCCGTAACAACAAACAACACTAACCCCGTAACAAGAAACAACCCTAACCCCCTAACAACGAACAACACTAACCCCCTAACAACAAACAACCCTAAACCCCTAACATCAAAGAACACTAACACCCTAACAACAAACAACCCTAACCCCCTAACAACAAACACTAACCCCCAAACAACAAACAACCCTAACCCCTAAAAACCAAAAACACTAACCCACTAACAACAAACAACCCTAAACCTCTAACAACAAACAACCCTAACACCCTAACAACAAACAACACTAACCCCCTAACAACAAACAACCCTAAACCCCTAACATCAAACAACACTAACCCCCTAACAAAACAAAACACTAACCCCCTAACAACAAACAACATTAACACCCTAACAACAAAAACCACTAAACCCCAACAAGAAACAACGCTAAACCCCTAACAACAAACAACACTAACCCCTAACAACAAACAACACTAACCCCTAACAACAAACAATCCTAACCAAACAACAAAAAACCCTAACCCACTAACAACAAACAACACTAACACCCTAACAACAAACAACCCTAACCCCCTAACAACAAACAACACTAACACCCTAAAAACAAACAACCCTAACCCCTTAACAACAAACAACACTATCCCCCTAACTACAAACAACCCTAAACCCCTAGCATCAAAGAACACTAACACCCTAACAACAAACAACCCTAACCCCCTAACAACAAATACTAACCCCCAAACAACAAACAACCCTAACCCCTAAAAACCAAAAACACTAACCCACTAACAACAAACAACCCTAACCCACTAACTACAAAGAACCCTAACACCCTAACAACAAACAACACTAACCCCCTAACAACAAACAACCCTAAACCCCTAACATCAAACAACACTAACCCCCTAACAACACAAAACACTAACATCCTAACAACAAACAACACTAACACCCTAAGAACAGAAACCACTAAACCCCAACAAGAAACAACCCTAAACCCCTAACAACAAACACTAACCCCCTAACAACAAACAACACTAACCCCCTAACAACAAACAACCCTAAACCCCTAACATCAAACAACACTAACCCCCTAACAACACAAAACACTAACACCGTAACAACAAACAACACTAACACCCTAACAACAAAAACCACTAAACCCCAACAAGAAACAACCCTAAACCCATAACAACAAACAACACTAAACCCCTAACAACAAACAATCCTAACCAAACAACAAAAAACCCTAACCCACTAACAACAAACAACACTAACACCCTAACAACAAACAACCCTAACCCCCTAAAAACAAACAACACTAACTCCCTAACAACAAACAACCCTAACCCCCTAACAACAAACAACACTAACCCCCTAACAACAAACAACCCTAAACACCTAACATCAAAGAACACCAACACCCTAACAACAAACAACCCTAACCCCCTAACAACAAACACTAACCCCCAAACAACAAACAACCCTAACCCCTAAAAACCAAAAAGACTAACCCACTAACAACAAACAACCCTAACCCATTAACAACAAACAACCCTAACACCCTAACAACAAACAACACTAACCCCCTAACAACAAACAACCCTAAACCCCTAACATCAAACAACACTAACCCCCTAACAACACAAAACACTAACACCCTAACAACAAACAACACTAACACCCTAACAACAAAAAGCATTAAACCCCAACAAGAAACAACCCTAAACCCCTAACAACAAACACTAACCCCCTAACAACAAACAACACTAAACCCCTAACAAGAAACTACCCTAACCCCGTAACAACAAACAACACTAACCCTGTAACAACAAACAACCCTAACACCCAAACAACAAACAACCCTAACCCCCTAACAAAAAACAATCCTAAACCCCGAACAACCAACAACACTAACCCTCTAACCACAATAAACCCTAACACCCGAACAACAAAAACCACTAAACCCCAACAAGAAACAACCCTAAACCCCTAATAACAAACAACACTAAAACCCTAAAACAAACAACCCTAACCAAACAACAAACAAACCTAACCCACTAACAACAAACAACACTAACACCCCAACAACAAACAACCCTAACCCCCTAACAACAAACAACACTAACACCCTAACAACAAACAACCCTAACCGCATAACAACAAACAACACTAACCCCCTAACAACAAACAACCCTGAACCCCTAACATCAAAGAACACTAACACCCTAACAACAAACAACCCTAACCCCCTAACAACAAACACTAACAACCAAACAACAAACAACCCTAACCCACTAACAACAAACAACCCTAACCCACTAACAACAAACAACCCTAACTCCCTAACAACAAACAACCCTAAACCCCTAACATCAAACAACACTATCCCCCTAACAACACAAAACGGTAACACCCTAACAACAAACAACACTAACACCCTAACAACAAAAACCCCTAAACCCCAAAAAGAAACAACCCTAAACCCCTAACAACAAACACTAAACCCCTAACAACAAACAACCCTAACCCCCTAACAACAAACAACACTAACCCCCTAACAACAAACAATCCTAACCAAACAACAAAAAAACCTAACCCCCTAACAACAAACAACACTAACCCCCTAACAACAAACAACCCTAAACACCTAACATCAAAGAACACTAACACCCTAACAACAAACACCCCTAACCCCCTAACAACAAACACTAACCCCCAAACAACAAACAACCGTAACCCCTAAAAACCAAAAACACTAACCCACTAACAACAAACAACCCTAACCTACTAACAACAAACAACCCTAACACCCTAACAACAAACACTAACCCCCTAACAACAAACAACCCTAAACCCCTAACATCAAAGAACACTAACACCCTAACAACAAACAACCCTAACCCCCTAACAACAAACACTAACCCCGAAACAACAAACAACCCTAACCCCTAAAAACCAAAAAGTCTAACCCACTAACAACAAACAACCCTAACCCACTAACAACAAACAACCCTAACACCCTATCAACAAACAACACTTACCCCCTAACAACAAACAACCCTAAACCCCTAACATCAAACAACAGTAACCCCCTAACAACACAAAACACTAACACCCTAACAACAAACAACACTAACACCCTAACAACAGAAACCACTAAACCCCAACAAGAAACAGCCCTAAACCCCTAACAACAAACAACACTAACCCCCTAACAACAAACAACCCTAAACCCCTAACATCAAACAACACTAACCCCCTAACAACACAAAACACTAACACCCTAACAACAAACAACACTAATACCCTAACAACAAAAACCCCTAAACCCCAACAAGAAAGAACCCAAAACCCCTAACAACAAACACTAACCCCCTATCAAAAAACAACACTAAACCCCGAACAAGAAACTACCCTAACCCCGTAACAACAAACAACACTAACCCCGTAACAAGAAACAACCCTAACCCCCTAACAACGAACAACACTAACCCCCTAACAACAAACAACCCTAAACCCCTAACATCAAAGAACACTAACACCCTAACAACAAACAACCCTAACCCCCTAACAACAAACACTAACCCCCAAACAACAAACAACCCTAACCCCTAAAAACCAAAAACACTAACCCACTAACAACAAACAACCCTAAACCTCTAACAACAAACAACCCTAACACCCTAACAACAAACAACACTAACCCCCTAACAACAAACAACCCTAAACCCCTAACATCAAACAACACTAACCCCCTAACAAAACAAAACACTAACCCCCTAACAACAAACAACATTAACACCCTAACAACAAAAACCACTAAACCCCAACAAGAAACAACCCTAAACCCCTAACAACAAACAACACTAACCCCTAACAACAAACAACACTAACCCCTAACAACAAACAATCCTAACCAAACAACAAAAAACCCTAACCCCCTAACAACAAACAACACTAACACCCTAAAAACAAACAACCCTAACCCCCTAACAACAAACAACACTATCCCCCTAACTACAAACAACCCTAAACCCCTAGCATCAAAGAACACTAACAGCCTAACAACAAACAACCCTAACCCCCTAACAACAAACACTAACCCCCAAACAACAAACAACCCTAACCCCTAAAAACCAAAAACACTAACCCACTAACAACAAACAACCCTAACCCACTAACTACAAAGAACCCTAACACCCTAACAACAAACAACACTAACCCCCTAACAACAAACAACCCTAAACCCCTAACATCAAACAACACTAACCCCCTAACATCACAAAACACTAACACCCTAACAACAAACAACACTAACACCCTAACAACAAAAACCACTAAACCCCAACAAGAAACAACCCTAAAACCCTAAGAACAAACAGCACTAACCCCCTAACAACAAATAACCCAAACCAAACAACAAAAAACCCTAACCCACTAACAACAAACAACACTAACATCCTAACAACAAACAACTCTAACCCCCTAACAACAAACAACACTAACACCCTAACAACAAACAACACTAACCCCCTAACAACAAACAACACTAACCCCCTAACAAGAAACAACCCTAAACCCCTAACATCAAAGAACACTAACACCCTAACAACAAACAACCCTAACCCCCTAACAACAAACACTAACCCCCAAACAACAAACAAACCTAACCCCTAAAAACCAAAAAAACTAACCCACTAACAACAAACAACCCTAACCCACTAACAACAAACAACCCTAACACCCTAACAACAAACAACACTAACCCCCTAACAACAAACAACACTTAACCCCTAACATCAAACAACACTAACCCTCTAACGACACAAAACGCTAACACCCTAACAACAAACAACACTAACACCCTAACAACAAAAACAACTAAACCCCAACAAGAAACAACCCTAAACCCCTAACAACAAACACTAACCCCCAACAACAAACAACACTGAACCCCTAACAAGAAACTACCCTAAACCCGTAACAACAAACAACACTAACCCGTAACAACAAACAAACCTAACTCCCAAACAACAAACAACCCTAACCCCCAAACAACAAACAACCCTAACCCCTTAACAACAAACAATCCTAACCCCCCGAACAACCAACAACACTAAACCCCTAACCACAATAAACACTAACACCCTAACAACAAAAACCACTAAACCCCAACAAGAAACAACCCTAAACCCCTAACAACAAACAACACTAACCCCCTAACAAAAAACAACCCTAACCAAACAACAAAAAACCCTAACCCATTAACAACAAACAACACTAACACCCTAACAACAAACAACCCTAACTCCCTAACAACAAACAACACTAACACCCTAACAACAAACAACCCTAAACCCCTAACAACAAACACTAACCCCCTAACAAAAAACAACACTAAACCCCGAACAAGAAACTACCCTAACAACTTAACAACAAACAACACTAACCCCGTAACAAGAAACAACCCCAACTCCCTAACAACGAACAACACTAACCCCTTAATAACAAACAACCCTAAACCCCTAACATCAAAGAACACTAACACCCTAACAACAAACAACCCTAACCCCCTAACAACAAACACTAACCCCCAAACAACAAACAACCCTAACCCCTAAAAACCAAAAACACTAACCCACTAACAACAAACTACCCTAAACCACTAACAAAAAACAACCCTAACACCCTAACAACAAACAACACTAACCCCCTAACAACAAACAACCCTAAAGCCCTATCATCAAACAACACTAACCCCCTAACAACAAACAACCCTAAACCCCTAACAAGAAACTACCCTAACCCCCTAACAACACAAAACACTAACACCCTAACAACAAACAACACTAACACCCTAACAACAAAAACCACTAAACCCCAACAAGAAACAACCCGAAACCCCTAACAACAAACACTAACCCCCTAACAACAAACAACACTAAACCCCTAACAAGAAACTACCCTAACCCCGTAACAACAAACAACACTAACCCCGTAACAACAAACAGCCCTAACCCCCAAACAACAAACAACCCTAACCCCCTAACAACAAACAATCCTAACCCCTGAACAACCAACAACACTAACCCCCTAACCACAATAAACACTAACACCCTAACAACAAAAACCACTAAACCCCAACAAGAAACAACCCTAAACCCCTAACAACAAACAACACTAACCCCCTAACAACAAACAACACTAACCCCCTAACAACAAACAACACTAACCCCCTAAAAACAAACAATCCTAACCAAACAACAAAAAACCCTAACCCACTAACAACAAACAACACTAACACCCTAACAACAAACAACCCTAACCCCCTAACAACAAACAACACTAACCCCCTAACAACAAACAACCCTAAACCCCTAACATCAAACAACACTAACCCCCTAACAACACAAAACACTAACACCGTAACAACAAACAACAATAACACCCTAACAACAAAAACCACTAAACCCCAACAAGAAACAACCCTAAACCCCTAACAACAAACAACACTAACCCCCTAACAACAAACAACCCTAAATACCTAACATCAAAGAACACTAACACCCTAACAACAAACAACCCTAGCCCCTAACAACAAACACTAACCCCCAAACAACAAACAACCGTAACCCCTAAAAACAAAAACACTAACCCACTAACAACAAACAACCCTAACCCACTAACAAGAAACAACCCTAACACCCTAACAACAAACACTAACCCCCTAACAACAAACAACACTGAACTCCTAACAAAAAAATACCCTAACCCCGTAACAACAAACAACATTAACCCGTAACAACAAACAAGCCTAACCCCCAAACAACAAACAACCCTAAACCCCAAACAACAAACAACCCTAACTCCTTAACAACAAACAATCCTAACCCCCCGAACAACCAACAACACTAACCCCCTAACCACAATAAACACTAACACCCTAACAACAAAAACCACTAAACCCCAAGAAACAACCCTAAACCCCTAACAACAAACAACACTAACCCCCTAACAAAAAACAACCCTAACCAAACAACAAAAAACCCTAACCCACCAACAACAAACAACACTAACACCCTAACAACAAACAACCCTAACTCCCTAACAACAAACAACACTAACACCCTAACAACAAACAACCCTAACCCCCTAACAACAAACAACACTAACCCCCTAACAACAAACAACCCTAAACCCCTAACATCAAACAACACTAACCCCCTAACAACACAAAACACTAACACCCTAACAACAAACGACACTAATACCCTAACAACAAAAACCCCTAAACCCCAACAAGAAACAACCCAAAACCCCTAACAACAAACACTAACCCCCTATCAAAAAACAACACTAAACCCCGAAAAAGAAACTACCCTAACCCCGTAACAACAAACAACACTAACCCCGTAACAAGAAACAACCCAAGCCCCCTAGCAACGAACAACACTAACCCCCTAACAACAAACAACCCTAAACCCCTAACAACAAACAACACTAACACCCTAACAACAAACAACCCTAACCCCCTAACAACAAACACTAACCCCCAAACAACAAACAACCCTAACCCCTAAAAACCAAAAACACTAACCCACTAACAACAAACAACCCTAAACCTCTAACAACAAACAACCCTAACACCCTAACAACAAACAACAATAACCCCCTAACAACAAACAACCCTAAACCCCTAACATCAAACAACACTAACCCCCTAACAACACAAAACACTAACACCCTAACAACAAACAACACTAACACCCTAACAACAAAAACCACTAAACCCCAACAAGAAACAACCCGAAACCCCTAACAACAAACACTAACCCCCTAACAACAAACAACACTAAACCCCTAACAAGAAACTACCCTAACCCCGTAACAACAAACAACACTAACCCCGTAACAAGAAACAACCCTAACCCCCAAACAACAAACAACCCTAACCCCCTAACAACAAACAATCCTAACCCCCGAACAACCAACAACACTAACTCCCTAACCACAATAAACACTAACACCCTAACAACAAAAACCACTAAACCCCAACAAGAAACAACCCTAAAACCCTAACAACAAACAACACTAACCCCCTATCAACAAACAATCCTAACCAAACAACAAAAAAACCTAACCCCCTAACAACAAACAACACTAACCCCCTAACAACAAACAACCCTAAACACCTAACATCAAAGAACACTAACACCCTAACAACAAACACCCCTAACCCCCTAACAACAAACACTAACCCCCAAACAACAAACAACCGTAACCCCTAAAAACCAAAAACACTAACCCACTAACAACAAACAACCCTAACCTACTAACAACAAACAACCCTAACACCCTAACAACAAACACTAACCCCCTAACAACAAACAACCCTAAACCCCTAACATCAAAGAACACTAACACCCTAACAACAAACAACCCTAACCCCCTAACAACAAACACTAACCCCGAAACAACAAACAACCCTAACCCCTAAAAACCAAAAAGTCTAACCCACTAACAACAAACAACCCTAACCCACTAACAACAAACAACCCTAACACCCTATCAACAAACAACACTTACCCCCTAACAACAAACAACCCTAAACCCCTACCATAAAACAACAGTAACCCCCTAACAACACAAAACACTAACACCCTAACAACAAACAACACTAACACCCTAACAACAGAAACCACTAAACCCCAACAAGAAACAGCCCTAAACCCCTAACAACAAACAACACTAACCCCCTAACAACAAACAACCCTAAACCCCTAACATCAAACAACACTAACCCCCTAACAACACAAAACACTAACACCCTAACAACAAACGACACTAATACCCTAACAACAAAAACCCCTAAACCCCAACAAGAAAGAACCCAAAACCCCTAACAACAAACACTAACCCCCTATCAAAAAACAACACTAAACCCCGAACAAGAAACTACCCTAACCCCGTAACAACAAACAACACTAACCCCGTAACAAGAAACAACCCTAACCCCCTAACAACGAACAACACTAACCCCCTAACAACAAACAACCCTAAACCCCTAACATCAAAGAACACTAACACCCTAACAACAAACAACCCTAACCCCCTAACAACAAACACTAACCCCCAAACAACAAACAACCCTAACCCCTAAAAACCAAAAACACTAACCCACTAACAACAAACAACCCTAAACCTCTAACAACAAACAACCCTAACACCCTAACAACAAACAACACTAACCCCCTAACAACAAACAACCCTAAACCCCTAACATCAAACAACACTAACCCCCTAACAAAACAAAACACTAACCCCCTAACAACAAACAACATTAACACCCTAACAACAAAAACCACTAAACCCCAACAAGAAACAACCCTAAACCCCTAACAACAAACAACACTAACCCCTAACAACAAACAACACTAACCCCTAACAACAAACAATCCTAACCAAACAACAAAAAACCCTAACCCACTAACAACAAACAACACTAACACCCTAACAACAAACAACCCTAACCCCCTAACAACAAACAACACTAACACCCTAAAAACAAACAACCCTAACCCCTTAACAACAAACAACACTATCCCCCTAACTACAAACAACCCTAAACCCCTAGCATCAAAGAACACTAACACCCTAACAACAAACAACCCTAACCCCCTAACAACAAACACTAACCCCCAAACAACAAACAACCCTAACCCCTAAAAACCAAAAACACTAACCCACTAACAACAAACAACCCTAACCCACTAACTACAAAGAACCCTAACACCCTAACAACAAACAACACTAACCCCCTAACAACAAACAACCCTAAACCCCTAACATCAAACAACACTAACCCCCTAACATCACAAAACACTAACACCCTAACAACAAACAACACTAACACCCTAACAACAAAAACCACTAAACCCCAACAAGAAACAACCCTAAAACCCTAAGAACAAACAGCACTAACCCGCTAACAACAAATAACCCTAACCAAACAACAAAAAACCCTAACCCACTAACAACAAACAACACTAACATCCTAACAACAAACAACTCTAACCCCCTAACAACAAACAACACTAACACCCTAACAACAAACAACACTAACCCCCTAACAACAAACAACACTAACCCCCTAACAAGAAACAACCCTAAACCCCTAACATCAAAGAACACTAACACCCAAACAACAAACAACCCTAACCCCCTAACAACAAACACTAACCCCCAAACAACAAACAAACCTAACCCCTAAAAACCAAAAAAACTAACCAACTAACAACAAACAACCCTAACCCACTAACAACAAACAACCCTAACACCCTAACAACAAACAACACTAACCCCCTAACAACAAACAACACTTAACCCCTAACATCAAACAACACTAACCCTCTAACGACACAAAACGCTAACACCCTAACAACAAACAACACTAACACCCTAACAACAAAAACAACTAAACCCCAACAAGAAACAACCCTAAACCCCTAACAACAAACACTAACCCCCAACAACAAACAACACTGAACCCCTAACAAGAAACTACCCTAAACCCGTAACAACAAACAACACTAACCCGTAACAACAAACAAACCTAACTCCCAAACAACAAACAACCCTAACCCCCAAACAACAAACAACCCTAACCCCTTAACAACAAACAATCCTAACCCCCCGAACAACCAACAACACTAAACCCCTAACCACAATAAACACTAACACCCTAACAACAAAAACCACTAAACCCCAACAAGAAACAACCCTAAACCCCTAACAACAAACAACACTAACCCCCTAACAAAAAACAACCCTAACCAAACAACAAAAAACCCTAACCCATTAACAACAAACAACACTAACACCCTAACAACAAACAACCCTAACTCCCTAACAACAAACAACACTAACACCCTAACAACAAACAACCCTAAACCCCTAACAACAAACACTAACCCCCTAACAAAAAACAACACTAAACCCCGAACAAGAAACTACCCTAACAACTTAACAACAAACAACACTAACCCCGTAACAAGAAACAACCCCAACTCCCTAACAACGAACAACACTAACCCCTTAATAACAAACAACCCTAAACCCCTAACATCAAAGAACACTAACACCCTAACAACAAACAACCCTAACCCCCTAACAACAAACACTAACCCCCAAACAACAAACAACCCTAACCCCTAAAAACCAAAAACACTAACCCACTAACAACAAACTACCCTAAACCACTAACAAAAAACAACCCTAACACCCTAACAACAAACAACACTAACCCCCTAACAACAAACAACCCTAAAGCCCTATCATCAAACAACACTAACCCCCTAACAACAAACAACCCTAAACCCCTAACAAGAAACTACCCTAACCCCCTAACAACACAAAACACTAACACCCTAACAACAAACAACACTAACACCCTAACAACAAAAACCACTAAACCCCAACAAGAAACAACCCGAAACCCCTAACAACAAACACTAACCCCCTAACAACAAACAACACTAAACCCCTAACAAGAAACTACCCTAACCCCGTAACAACAAACAACACTAACCCCGTAACAACAAACAGCCCTAACCCCCAAACAACAAACAACCCTAACCCCCTAACAACAAACAATCCTAACCCCTGAACAACCAACAACACTAACCCCCTAACCACAATAAACACTAACACCCTAACAACAAAAACCACTAAACCCCAACAAGAAACAACCCTAAACCCCTAACAACAAACAACACTAACCCCCTAACAACAAACAACACTAACCCCCTAACAACAAACAACACTAACCCCCTAAAAACAAACAATCCTAACCAAACAACAAAAAACCCTAACCCACTAACAACAAACAACACTAACACCCTAACAACAAACAACCCTAACCCCCTAACAACAAACAACACTAACCCCCTAACAACAAACAACCCTAAACCCCTAACATCAAACAACACTAACCCCCTAACAACACAAAACACTAACACCCTAACAACAAACGACACTAATACCCTAACAACAAAAACCCCTAAACCCCAACAAGAAACAACCCAAAACCCCTAACAACAAACACTAACCCCCTATCAAAAAACAACACTGAACCCCGAAAAAGAAACTACCCTAACCCCGTAACAACAAACAACACTAACCCCGTAACAAGAAACAACCCTAGCCCCCTAACAACGAACAACACTAACCCCCTAACAACAAACAACTCTAAACCCCTAACATCAAAGAACACTAACACCCTAACAACAAACAACCCTAACCCCCTAACAACAAACACTAACCCCCAAACAACAAACAACCCTAACCCCTAAAAACCAAAAACACTAACCCACTAACAACAAACAACCCTAAACCTCTAACAACAAACAACCCTAACACCCTAACAACAAACAACAATAACCCCCTAACAACAAACAACCCTAAACCCCTAACATCAAACAACACTAACCCCCTAACAACACAAAACACTAACACCCTAACAACAAACAACACTAACACCCTAACAACAAAAACCACTAAACCCCAACAAGAAACAACCCGAAACCCCTAACAACAAACACTAACCCCCTAACAACAAACAACACTAAACCCCTAACAAGAAACTACCCTAACCCCGTAACAACAAACAACACTAACCCCGTAACAACAAACAGCCCTAACCCCCAAACAACAAACAACCCTAACCCCCTAACAACAAACAATCCTAACCCCCGAACAACCAACAACACTAACTCCCTAACCACAATAAACACTAACACCCTAACAACAAAAACCACTAAACCCCAACAAGAAACAACCCTAAAACCCTAACAACAAACAACACTAACCCCCTAACAACAAACAATCCTAACCAAACAACAAAAAAACCTAACCCCCTAACAACAAACAACACTAACCCCCTAACAACAAACAACCCTAAACACCTAACATCAAAGAACACTAACACCCTAACAACAAACAACCCTAACCCCCTAACAACAAACACTAACCCCCAAACAACAAACAACCGTAACCCCTAAAAACCAAAAACACTAACCCACTAACAACAAACAACCCTAACCTACTAACAACAAACAACCCTAACACCCTAACAACAAACACTAACCCCCTAACAACAAACAACCCTAAACCCCTAACATCAAACAACACTAACACCCTAACAACAAACAACCCTAACCCCCTAACAACAAACACTAACCCCGAAACAACAAACAACCCTAACCCCTAAAAACCAAAAAGTCTAACCCACTAACAGCAAACAACCCTAACCCACTAACAACAAACAACCCTAACACCCTATCAACAAACAACACTTACCCCCTAACAACAAACAACCCTAAACCCCTAACATCAAACAACAGTAACCCCCTAACAACACAAAACACTAACACCCTAACAACAAACAACACTAACACCCTAACAACAGAAACCACTAAACCCCAACAAGAAACAGCCCTAAACCCCTAACAACAAACAACACTAACCCCCTAACAACAAACAACCCTAAACCCCTAACATCAAACAACACTAACCCCCTAACAACACAAAACACTAACACCCTAACAACAAACAACACTAATACCCTAACAACAAAAACCCCTAAACCCCAACAAGAAAGAACCCAAAACCCCTAACAACAAACACTAACCCCCTATCAAAAAACAACACTAAACCCCGAACAAGAAACTACCCTAACCCCGTAACAACAAACAACACTAACCCCGTAACAAGAAACAACCCTAACCCCCTAACAACGAACAACACTAACCCCCTAACAACAAACAACCCTAAACCCCTAACATCAAAGAACACTAACACCCTAACAACAAACAACCCTAACCCCCTAACAACAAACACTAACCCCCAAACAACAAACAACCCTAACCCCTAAAAACCAAAAACACTAACCCACTAACAACAAACAACCCTAAACCTCTAACAACAAACAACCCTAACACCCTAACAACAAACAACACTAACCCCCTAACAACAAACAACCCTAAACCCCTAACATCAAACAACACTAACCCCCTAACAAAACAAAACACTAACCCCCTAACAACAAACAACATTAACACCCTAACAACAAAAACCACTAAACCCCAACAAGAAACAACCCTAAACCCCTAACAACAAACAACACTAACCCCTAACAACAAACAACACTAACCCCTAACAACAAACAATCCTAACCAAACAACAAAAAACCCTAACCCCCTAACAACAAACAACACTAACACCCTAAAAACAAACAACCCTAACCCCCTAACAACAAACAACACTATCCCCCTAACTACAAACAACCCTAAACCCCTAGCATCAAAGAACACTAACAGCCTAACAACAAACAACCCTAACCCCCTAACAACAAACACTAACCCCCAAACAACAAACAACCCTAACCCCTAAAAACCAAAAACACTAACCCACTAACAACAAACAACCCTAACCCACTAACTACAAAGAACCCTAACACCCTAACAACAAACAACACTAACCCCCTAACAACAAACAACCCTAAACCCCTAACATCAAACAACACTAACCCCCTAACATCACAAAACACTAACACCCTAACAACAAACAACACTAACACCCTAACAACAAAAACCACTAAACCCCAACAAGAAACAACCCTAAAACCCTAAGAACAAACAGCACTAACCCCCTAACAACAAATAACCCTAACCAAACAACAAAAAACCCTAACCCACTAACAACAAACAACACTAACATCCTAACAACAAACAACTCTAACCCCCTAACAACAAACAACACTAACACCCTAACAACAAACAACACTAACCCCCTAACAACAAACAACACTAACCCCCTAACAAGAAACAACCCTAAACCCCTAACATCAAAGAACACTAACACCCTAACAACAAACAACCCTAACCCCCTAACAACAAACACTAACCCCCAAACAACAAACAAACCTAACCCCTAAAAACCAAAAAAACTAACCCACTAACAACAAACAACCCTAACCCACTAACAACAAACAACCCTAACACCCTAACAACAAACAACACTAACCCCCTAACAACAAACAACACTTAACCCCTAACATCAAACAACACTAACCCTCTAACGACACAAAACGCTAACACCCTAACAACAAACGACACTAATACCCTAACAACAAAAACCCCTAAACCCCAACAAGAAAGAACCCAAAACCCCTAACAACAAACACTAACCCCCTATCAAAAAACAACACTAAACCCCGAACAAGAAACTACCCTAACCCCGTAACAACAAACAACACTAACCCCGTAACAAGAAACAACCCTAACCCCCTAACAACGAACAACACTAACCCCCTAACAACAAACAACCCTAAACCCCTAACATCAAAGAACACTAACACCCTAACAACAAACAACCCTAACCCCCTAACAACAAACACTAACCCCCAAACAACAAACAACCCTAACCCCTAAAAACCAAAAACACTAACCCACTAACAACAAACAACCCTAAACCTCTAACAACAAACAACCCTAACACCCTAACAACAAACAACACTAACCCCCTAACAACAAACAACCCTAAACCCCTAACATCAAACAACACTAACCCCCTAACAAAACAAAACACTAACCCCCTAACAACAAACAACATTAACACCCTAACAACAAAAACCACTAAACCCCAACAAGAAACAACCCTAAACCCCTAACAACAAACAACACTAACCCCTAACAACAAACAACACTAACCCCTAACAACAAACAATCCTAACCAAACAACAAAAAACCCTAACCCACTAACAACAAACAACACTAACACCCTAACAACAAACAACCCTAACCCCCTAACAACAAACAACACTAACACCCTAAAAACAAACAACCCTAACCCCTTAACAACAAACAACACTATCCCCCTAACTACAAACAACCCTAAACCCCTAGCATCAAAGAACACTAACACCCTAACAACAAACAACCCTAACCCCCTAACAACAAACACTAACCCCCAAACAACAAACAACCCTAACCCCTAAAAACCAAAAACACTAACCCACTAACAACAAACAACCCTAACCCACTAACTACAAAGAACCCTAACACCCTAACAACAAACAACACTAACCCCCTAACAACAAACAACCCTAAACCCCTAACATCAAACAACACTAACCCCCTAACATCACAAAACACTAACACCCTAACAACAAACAACAGTAACACCCTAACAACAAAAACCACTAAACCCCAACAAGAAACAACCCTAAAACCCTAAGAACAAACAGCACTAACCCGCTAACAACAAATAACCCTAACCAAACAACAAAAAACCCTAACCCACTAACAACAAACAACACTAACATCCTAACAACAAACAACTCTAACCCCCTAACAACAAACAACACTAACACCCTAACAACAAACAACACTAACCCCCTAACAACAAACAACACTAACCCCCTAACAAGAAACAACCCTAAACCCCTAACATCAAAGAACACTAACACCCAAACAACAAACAACCCTAACCCCCTAACAACAAACACTAACCCCCAAACAACAAACAAACCTAACCCCTAAAAACCAAAAAAACTAACCAACTAACAACAAACAACCCTAACCCACTAACAACAAACAACCCTAACACCCTAACAACAAACAACACTAACCCCCTAACAACAAACAACACTTAACCCCTAACATCAAACAACACTAACCCTCTAACGACACAAAACGCTAACACCCTAACAACAAACAACACTAACACCCTAACAACAAAAACAACTAAACCCCAACAAGAAACAACCCTAAACCCCTAACAACAAACACTAACCCCCAACAACAAACAACACTGAACCCCTAACAAGAAACTACCCTAAACCCGTAACAACAAACAACACTAACCCGTAACAACAAACAAACCTAACTCCCAAACAACAAACAACCCTAACCCCCAAACAACAAACAACCCTAACCCCTTAACAACAAACAATCCTAACCCCCCGAACAACCAACAACACTAAACCCCTAACCACAATAAACACTAACACCCTAACAACAAAAACCACTAAACCCCAACAAGAAACAACCCTAAACCCCTAACAACAAACAACACTAACCCCCTAACAAAAAACAACCCTAACCAAACAACAAAAAACCCTAACCCATTAACAACAAACAACACTAACACCCTAACAACAAACAACCCTAACTCCCTAACAACAAACAACACTAACACCCTAACAACAAACAACCCTAAACCCCTAACAACAAACACTAACCCCCTAACAAAAAACAACACTAAACCCCGAACAAGAAACTACCCTAACAACTTAACAACAAACAACACTAACCCCGTAACAAGAAACAACCCCAACTCCCTAACAACGAACAACACTAACCCCTTAATAACAAACAACCCTAAACCCCTAACATCAAAGAACACTAACACCCTAACAACAAACAACCCTAACCCCCTAACAACAAACACTAACCCCCAAACAACAAACAACCCTAACCCCTAAAAACCAAAAACACTAACCCACTAACAACAAACTACCCTAAACCACTAACAAAAAACAACCCTAACACCCTAACAACAAACAACACTAACCCCCTAACAACAAACAACCCTAAAGCCCTATCATCAAACAACACTAACCCCCTAACAACAAACAACCCTAAACCCCTAACAAGAAACTACCCTAACCCCCTAACAACACAAAACACTAACACCCTAACAACAAACAACACTAACACCCTAACAACAAAAACCACTAAACCCCAACAAGAAACAACCCGAAACCCCTAACAACAAACACTAACCCCCTAACAACAAACAACACTAAACCCCTAACAAGAAACTACCCTAACCCCGTAACAACAAACAACACTAACCCCGTAACAACAAACAGCCCTAACCCCCAAACAACAAACAACCCTAACCCCCTAACAACAAACAATCCTAACCCCTGAACAACCAACAACACTAACCCCCTAACCACAATAAACACTAACACCCTAACAACAAAAACCACTAAACCCCAACAAGAAACAACCCTAAACCCCTAACAACAAACAACACTAACCCCCTAACAACAAACAACACTAACCCCCTAACAACAAACAACACTAACCCCCTAAAAACAAACAATCCTAACCAAACAACAAAAAACCCTAACCCACTAACAACAAACAACACTAACACCCTAACAACAAACAACCCTAACCCCCTAACAACAAACAACACTAACCCCCTAACAACAAACAACCCTAAACCCCTAACATCAAACAACACTAACCCCCTAACAACACAAAACACTAACACCCTAACAACAAACGACACTAATACCCTAACAACAAAAACCCCTAAACCCCAACAAGAAACAACCCAAAACCCCTAACAACAAACACTAACCCCCTATCAAAAAACAACACTGAACCCCGAAAAAGAAACTACCCTAACCCCGTAACAACAAACAACACTAACCCCGTAACAAGAAACAACCCTAGCACCCTAACAACGAACAACACTAACCCCCTAACAACAAACAACTCTAAACCCCTAACATCAAAGAACACTAACACCCTAACAACAAACAACCCTAACCCCCTAACAACAAACACTAACCCCCAAACAACAAACAACCCTAACCCCTAAAAACCAAAAACACTAACCCACTAACAACAAACAACCCTAAACCTCTAACAACAAACAACCCTAACACCCTAACAACAAACAACAATAACCCCCTAACAACAAACAACCCTAAACCCCTAACATCAAACAACACTAACCCCCTAACAACACAAAACACTAACACCCTAACAACAAACAACACTAACACCCTAACAACAAAAACCACTAAACCCCAACAAGAAACAACCCGAAACCCCTAACAACAAACACTAACCCCCTAACAACAAACAACACTAAACCCCTAACAAGAAACTACCCTAACCCCGTAACAACAAACAACACTAACCCCGTAACAACAAACAGCCCTAACCCCCAAACAACAAACAACCCTAACCCCCTAACAACAAACAATCCTAACCCCCGAACAACCAACAACACTAACTCCCTAACCACAATAAACACTAACACCCTAACAACAAAAACCACTAAACCCCAACAAGAAACAACCCTAAAACCCTAACAACAAACAACACTAACCCCCTAACAACAAACAATCCTAACCAAACAACAAAAAAACCTAACCCCCTAACAACAAACAACACTAACCCCCTAACAACAAACAACCCTAAACACCTAACATCAAAGAACACTAACACCCTAACAACAAACAACCCTAACCCCCTAACAACAAACACTAACCCCCAAACAACAAACAACCGTAACCCCTAAAAACCAAAAACACTAACCCACTAACAACAAACAACCCTAACCTACTAACAACAAACAACCCTAACACCCTAACAACAAACACTAACCCCCTAACAACAAACAACCCTAAACCCCTAACATCAAAGAACACTAACACCCTAACAACAAACAACCCTAACCCCCTAACAACAAACACTAACCCCGAAACAACAAACAACCCTAACCCCTAAAAACCAAAAAGTCTAACCCACTAACAACAAACAACCCTAACCCACTAACAACAAACAACCCTAACACCCTATCAACAAACAACACTTACCCCCTAACAACAAACAACCCTAAACCCCTAACATCAAACAACAGTAACCCCCTAACAACACAAAACACTAACACCCTAACAACAAACAACACTAACACCCTAACAACAGAAACCACTAAACCCCAACAAGAAACAGCCCTAAACCCCTAACAACAAACAACACTAACCCCCTAACAACAAACAACCCTAAACCCCTAACATCAAACAACACTAACCCCCTAACAACACAAAACACTAACACCCTAACAACAAACAACACTAATACCCTAACAACAAAAACCCCTAAACCCCAACAAGAAAGAACCCAAAACCCCTAACAACAAACACTAACCCCCTATCAAAAAACAACACTAAACCCCGAACAAGAAACTACCCTAACCCCGTAACAACAAACAACACTAACCCCGTAACAAGAAACAACCCTAACCCCCTAACAACGAACAACACTAACCCCCTAACAACAAACAACCCTAAACCCCTAACATCAAAGAACACTAACACCCTAACAACAAACAACCCTAACCCCCTAACAACAAACACTAACCCCCAAACAACAAACAACCCTAACCCCTAAAAACCAAAAACACTAACCCACTAACAACAAACAACCCTAAACCTCTAACAACAAACAACCCTAACACCCTAACAACAAACAACACTAACCCCCTAACAACAAACAACCCTAAACCCCTAACATCAAACAACACTAACCCCCTAACAAAACAAAACACTAACCCCCTAACAACAAACAACACTAACACCCTAACAACAAAAACCACTAAACCCCAACAAGAAACAACCCTAAACCCCTAACAACAAACAACACTAACCCCTAACAACAAACAACACTAACCCCTAACAACAAACAATCCTAACCAAACAACAAAAAACCCTAACCCCCTAACAACAAACAACACTAACCCCCTAACAACAAACAACCCTAACCCCCTAACAACAAACAACACTATCCCCCTAACTGCAAACAACCCTAAACCCCTAGCATCAAAGAACACTAACACCCTAACAACAAACAACCCTAACCCCCTAACAACAAACACTAACCCCCAAACAACAAACAACCCTAACCCCTAAAAACCAAAAACACTAACCCGCTAACAACAAACAACCCTAACCCACTAACTACAAAGAACCCTAACACCCTAACAACAAACAACACTAACCCCCTAACAACAAACAACCCTAAACCCCTAACATCAAACAACACTAACCCCCTAACAACACAAAACACTAACACCGTAACAACAAACAACAATAACACCCTAACAACAAAAACCACTAAACCCCAACAAGAAACAACCCTAAACCCCTAACAACAAACAACACTAACCCCCTAACAACAAACAACCCTAAATACCTAACATCAAAGAACACTAACACCCTAACAACAAACAACCCTAGCCCCTAACAACAAACACTAACCCCCAAACAACAAACAACCGTAACCCCTAAAAACAAAAACACTAACCCACTAACAACAAACAACCCTAACCCACTAACAAGAAACAACCCTAACACCCTAACAACAAACACTAACCCCCTAACAACAAACAACACTGAACTCCTAACAAAAAAATACCCTAACCCCGTAACAACAAACAACATTAACCCGTAACAACAAAGAAGCCTAACCCCCAAACAACAAACAACCCTAAACCCCAAACAACAAACAACCCTAACTCCTTAACAACAAACAATCCTAACCCCCCGAACAACCAACAACACTAACCCCCTAACCACAATAAACACTAACACCCTAACAACAAAAACCACTAAACCCCAAGAAACAACCCTAAACCCCTAACAACAAACAACACTAACCCCCTAACAAAAAACAACCCTAACCAAACAACAAAAAACCCTAACCCACCAACAACAAACAACACTAACACCCTAACAACAAACAACCCTAACTCCCTAACAACAAACAACACTAACACCCTAACAACAAACAACCCTAACCCCCTAACAACAAACAACACTAACCCCCTAACAACAAACAACCCTAAACCCCTAACATCAAACAACACTAACCCCCTAACAACACAAAACACTAACACCCTAACAACAAACGACACTAATACCCTAACAACAAAAACCCCTAAACCCCAACAAGAAACAACCCAAAACCCCTAACAACAAACACTAACCCCCTATCAAAAAACAACACTAAACCCCGAAAAAGAAACTACCCTAACCCCGTAACAACAAACAACACTAACCCCGTAACAAGAAACAACCCAAGCCCCCTAGCAACGAACAACACTAACCCCCTAACAACAAACAACCCTAAACCCCTAACAACAAACAACACTAACACCCTAACAACAAACAACCCTAACCCCCTAACAACAAACACTAACCCCCAAACAACAAACAACCCTAACCCCTAAAAACCAAAAACACTAACCCACTAACAACAAACAACCCTAAACCTCTAACAACAAACAACCCTAACACCCTAACAACAAACAACAATAACCCCCTAACAACAAACAACCCTAAACCCCTAACATCAAACAACACTAACCCCCTAACAACACAAAACACTAACACCCTAACAACAAACAACACTAACACCCTAACAACAAAAACCACTAAACCCCAACAAGAAACAACCCGAAACCCCTAACAACAAACACTAACCCCCTAACAACAAACAACACTAAACCCCTAACAAGAAACTACCCTAACCCCGTAACAACAAACAACACTAACCCCGTAACAAGAAACAACCCTAACCCCCAAACAACAAACAACCCTAACCCCCTAACAACAAACAATCCTAACCCCCGAACAACCAACAACACTAACTCCCTAACCACAATAAACACTAACACCCTAACAACAAAAACCACTAAACCCCAACAAGAAACAACCCTAAACCCCTAACAACAAACAACACTAACCCCCTAACAAAAAACAACCCTAACCAAACAACAAAAAACCCTAACCCACCAACAACAAACAACACTAACACCCTAACAACAAACAACCCTAACTCCCTAACAACAAACAACACTAACACCCTAACAACAAACAACCCTAACCCCCTAACAACAAACAACACTAACCCCCTAACAACAAACAACCCTAAACCCCTAACATCAAACAACACTAACCCCCTAACAACACAAAACACTAACACCCTAACAACAAACGACACTAATACCCTAACAACAAAAACCCCTAAACCCCAACAAGAAACAACCCAAAACCCCTAACAACAAACACTAACCCCCTATCAAAAAACAACACTAAACCCCGAAAAAGAAACTACCCTAACCCCGTAACAACAAACAACACTAACCCCGTAACAAGAAACAACCCTAACCCCTTAACAACGAACACCACTAACCCCCTAACAACAAACAACACTAACCCCCTAACAACAAACAACCCTAAACCCCTAACATCAAACAACACTAACCCCCTAACAACA
This sequence comes from Elephas maximus indicus, assembly GCF_024166365.1. Classification (NCBI taxonomy): domain Eukaryota; kingdom Metazoa; phylum Chordata; class Mammalia; order Proboscidea; family Elephantidae; genus Elephas; species Elephas maximus. The sequence goes on along the minus strand of NC_064821.1, from coordinate 220,932,269 downwards.
CAAAACACTAACACCCTAACAACAAACAACACTAACACCCTAACAACAAAAACCACTAAACCCCAAGAAGAAACAACCCGAAACCCCTAACAACAAACACTAACCCCCTAACAACAAACAACACTAAACCCCTAACAAGAAACTACCCTAACCCCGTAACAACAAACAACACTAACCCCGTAACAACAAACAGCCCTAACCCCCAAACAACAAACAGCCCTAACCCCCTAACAAAAAACAATCCTAACCCCCGAACAACCAACAACTCTAACTCCCTAACCACAATAAACACTAACACCCTAACAACAAAAACCACTAAACCCCAACAAGAAACAACCCTAAAACCCTAACAACAAACAACACTAACCCCCTAACAACAAAGAATCCTAAACACCTAACATCAAAGAACACTAACACCCTAACAACAAACAACCCTAACCCCCTAACAACAAACACTGACCCCCAAACAACAAACAACCGTAACCCCTAAAAACCAAAAACACTAACCCACTAACAACAAACAACCCTAACCTACTAACAACAAACAACCCTAACACCCTAACAACAAACACTAACCCCCTAACAACAAACAACCCTAAACCCCTAACATCAAAGAACACTAACACCCTAACAACAAACAACCCTAACCCCCTAACAACAAACACTAACCCCGAAACAACAAAGAACCCTAACCCCTAAAAACCAAAAAGTCTAACCCACTAACAACAAACAACCCTAACCCACTAACAACAAACAACCCTAACACCCTATCAACAAACAACACTTACCCCCTAACAACAAACAACCCTAAACCCCTAACATCAAACAACACTAACCCCCTAACAACACAAAACACTAACACCCTAACAACAAAGAACACTAACACCCTAACAACAGAAACCACTAAACCCCAACAAGAAACAGCCCTAAACCCCTAACAACAAACAACACTAACCCCCTAACAACAAACAACCCTAAACCCCTAACATCAAACAACACTAACCCCCTAACAACACAAAACACTAACACCCTAAAAACAAACGACACTAATACCCTAACAACAAAAACCCCTAAACCCCAACAAGAAACAACCCAAAACCCCTAACAACAAACACTAACCCCCTATCAAAAAACAACACTAAACCCCGAAAAAGAAACTACCCTAACCCCGTAACAACAAACAACACTAACCCCGTAACAAGAAACAACCCTAACCCCGTAACAACGAACAACACTAACCCCCTAACAACAAACAACCCTAAACCCCTAACATCAAAGAACACTAACACCCTAACAACAAACAACCCTAACCCCCTAACAACAAACACTAACCCCCAAACAACAAACAACCCTAACCCCTAAAAACCAAAAACACTAAACCACTAACAACAAACAACCCGAAACCTCTAACAACAAACAACCCTAAAACCCTAACAACAAACAACACTAACCCCCTAACAACAAACAACCCTAAACCCCTAACATCAAACAACACTAACCCCCTAACAACACAAAACACTAACACCCTAACAACAAACAACACTAACACCCTAACAACAAAAACCACTAAACCCCAAGAAGAAACAACCCGAAACCCCTAACAACAAACACTAAACCCCTAACAACAAACAACACTAAACCCCTAAGAAGAAACTACCCTAACCCCGTAACAACAAACAACACTAACCCCGTAACAACAAACAGCCCTAACCCCCAAACAACAAACAACCCTAACCCCCTAACAACAAACAATCCTAACCCCCGAACAACCAAAAACACTAACTCCCTAACCACAATAAACACTAACACCCTAACAACAAAAACCACTAAACCCCAACAAGAAACAACCCTAAAACCCTAACAACAAACAACACTAACCCCCTAACAACAAACAATCCTAACCAAACAACAAAAAACCCTAACCCCCTAACAACAAACAACACTAACCCCCTAACAACAAACATCCCTAAACACCTAACATCAAAGAACACTAACACCCTAACAACAAACAACCCTAACCCCCTAACAACAAACACTAACCCCCAAACAACAAACAACCCTAACCCCTAAAAACCAAAAACACTAACCCACTAACAACAAACTACCCTAAACCACTAACAAAAAACAACCCTAACACCCTAACAACAAACAACCCTAACCCCCTAACAACAAACAACCCTAAAGCCCTATCATCAAACAACACTAACCCCCTAACAACAAACAACACTAAACCCCTAACAAGAAACTACCCTAACCCCCTAACAACACAAAACACTAACACCCTAACAACAAACAACACTAACACCCTAACAACAAAAACCACTAAACCCCAACAAGAAACAACCCGAAACCCCTAACAACAAACACTAACCCCCTAACAACAAACAACACTAAACCCCTAACAAGAAACTACCCTAACCCCGTAACAACAAACAACACTAACCCCGTAACAACAAACAGCCCTAACCCCCAAACAACAAACAACCCTAACCCCCTAACAACAAACAATCCTAACCCCTGAACAACCAACAACACTAACCCCCTAACCACAATAAACACTAACACCCTAACAACAAAAACCACTAAACCCCAACAAGAAACAACCCTAAACCCCTAACAACAAACAACACTAACCCCCTAACAGCAAACAACACTAACCCCCTAACAACAAACAACACTAACCCCCTAAAAACAAACAATCCTAACCATACAACAAAAAACCCTAACCCACTAACAACAAACAACACTAACACCCTAACAACAAACAACCCTAACCCCCTAACAACAAACAATACTAACACCCTAACAACAAACAAACCTAACCCCCTAACAACAAACAACACTAACCCCCAACAACAAACAACCCTAAACCCCTAACATCAAAGAACATTAACACCCTAACAACAAACAACGCTAACCCCCTAACAACAAACACTAACCCCCAAACAACAAACAACCCTAACCCCTAAAAACCAAAAAAACTAACCCACTAACAACAAACAACCCTAACCCACTAACAACAAACAACCCTAACACCCTAACAACAAACAACACTAAACCCCTAACAACAAACAACCCTTACCCCCTAACATCAAACAACACTAACCCCCTAACAACACAAAACACTAACATCCTAACAACAAACAACACTAACACCCTAAGAACAGAAACCACTAAACCCCAACAAGAAACAACCCTAAACCCCTAACAACAAACACTAACCCCCTAACAACAAACAACACTAACCCCCTAACAACAAACAACCCTAAACCCCTAACATCAAACAACACTAACCCCCTAACAACACAAAACACTAACACCGTAACAACAAACAACACTAACACCCTAACAACAAAAACCACTAAACCCCAACAAGAAACAACCCTAAACCCCTAACAACAAACAACACTAAACCCCTAACAACAAACAATCCTAACCAAACAACAAAAAACCCTAACCCACTAACAACAAACAACACTAACACCCTAACAACAAACAACCCTAACCCCCTAAAAACAAACAACACTAACTCCCTAACAACAAACAACCCTAACCCCCTAACAACAAACAACACTAACCCCCTAACAACAAACAACCCTAAACACCTAACATCAAAGAACACTAACACCCTAACAACAAACAACCCTAACCCCCTAACAACAAACAGTAACCCCCAAACAACAAACAACCCTAACCCCTAAAAACCAAAAAGACTAACCCACTAACAACAAACAACCCTAACCCATTAACAACAAACAACCCTAACACCCTAACAACAAACAACACTAACCCCCTAACAACAAACAACCCTAAACCCCTAACATCAAACAACACTAACCCCCTAACAACACAAAACACTTAACCCCTAACATCAAACAACACTAACCCTCTAACGACACAAAACGCTAACACCCTAACAACAAACAACACTAACACCCTAACAACAAAAACAACTAAACCCCAACAAGAAACAACCCTAAACCCCTAACAACAAACACTAACCCCCTAACAACAAACAACACTGAACCCCTAACAAGAAACTACCCTAACCCCGTAACAACAAACAACACTAACCCGTAACAACCAACAACCCTAACCCCCAAACAACAAACAACCCTAACCCCCTAACAACAATCCTAACCCCCGAACAACCAACAACACTAACCCCCTAACCACAATAAAGACTAACACCCTAACAACAAAAACCACTAAACCCCAACAAGAAACAACCCTAAACCCCTAACAACAAACAACACTAACCCCCTAACAACAAACAACACTAAACCCCTAACAACAAACAACCCTAACCCCTAAAAACCAAAAAAACTAACCCACTAACAACAAACAACCCTAACCCACTAACAACAAACAACCCTAACACCCTAACAACAAACAACACTAACCCCCTAACAACAAGCAACCCTTACCCCCTAACCTCAAACAACACTAACACCCTAACAACAAACAACACTAACACTCTAACAACAGAAAAAACTAAACCCGAACAAGAAACAACCCTAAACCCCTAACAAAAAACACTAACCCCCTAACAACAAACAACACTGAACCCCTAACAAGAAAATACCCTAACCCCGTAACAACAAACAACACTAAACCGTAACAACAAACAACCCTAACCCCTTAACAACAAACAATCCTAACCCCCTGAACATCCAACAACACTAACCCCCTAACCACAATAAACCCTAACACCCTAACAACAAAAACCACTAAACCCCAACAAGAAACAACCCTAAACCCCTAACAACAAACAACACTAACCCCCTAACAAAAAACAACCCTAACCAAACAACAAAAAACCCTAACCCACCAACAACAAACAACACTAACACCCTAACAACAAACAACCCTAACTCCCTAACAACAAACAACACTAACACCCTAACAACAAACAACCCTAACCCCCTAACAACAAACAACACTAACCCCCTAACAACAAACAACCCTAAACCCCTAACATCAAACAACACTAACCCCCTAACAACACAAAACACTAACACCCTAACAACAAACGACACTAATACCCTAACAACAAAAACCCCTAAACCCCAACAAGAAACAACCCAAAACCCCTAACAACAAACACTAACCCCCTATCAAAAAACAACACTAAACCCCGAAAAAGAAACTACCCTAACCCCGTAACAACAAACAACACTAACCCCGTAACAAGAAACAACCCTAACCCCTTAACAACGAACACCACTAACCCCCTAACAACAAACAACACTAACCCCCTAACAACAAACAACCCTAAACCCCTAACATCAAACAACACTAACCCCCTAACAACACAAAACACTAACACCCTAACAACAAACAACACTAACACCCTAACAACAAAAACCACTAAACCCCAAGAAGAAACAACCCGAAACCCCTAACAACAAACACTAACCCCCTAACAACAAACAACACTAAACCCCTAACAAGAAACTACCCTAACCCCGTAACAACAAACAACACTAACCCCGTAACAACAAACAGCCCTAACCCCCAAACAACAAACAGCCCTAACCCCCTAACAAAAAACAATCCTAACCCCCGAACAACCAACAACTCTAACTCCCTAACCACAATAAACACTAACACCCTAACAACAAAAACCACTAAACCCCAACAAGAAACAACCCTAAAACCCTAACAACAAACAACACTAACCCCCTAACAACAAAGAATCCTAAACACCTAACATCAAAGAACACTAACACCCTAACAACAAACAACCCTAACCCCCTAACAACAAACACTGACCCCCAAACAACAAACAACCGTAACCCCTAAAAACCAAAAACACTAACCCACTAACAACAAACAACCCTAACCTACTAACAACAAACAACCCTAACACCCTAACAACAAACACTAACCCCCTAACAACAAACAACCCTAAACCCCTAACATCAAAGAACACTAACACCCTAACAACAAACAACCCTAACCCCCTAACAACAAACACTAACCCCGAAACAACAAAGAACCCTAACCCCTAAAAACCAAAAAGTCTAACCCACTAACAACAAACAACCCTAACCCACTAACAACAAACAACCCTAACACCCTATCAACAAACAACACTTACCCCCTAACAACAAACAACCCTAAACCCCTAACATCAAACAACACTAACCCCCTAACAACACAAAACACTAACACCCTAACAACAAAGAACACTAACACCCTAACAACAGAAACCACTAAACCCCAACAAGAAACAGCCCTAAACCCCTAACAACAAACAACACTAACCCCCTAACAACAAACAACCCTAAACCCCTAACATCAAACAACACTAACCCCCTAACAACACAAAACACTAACACCCTAAAAACAAACGACACTAATACCCTAACAACAAAAACCCCTAAACCCCAACAAGAAACAACCCAAAACCCCTAACAACAAACACTAACCCCCTATCAAAAAACAACACTAAACCCCGAAAAAGAAACTACCCTAACCCCGTAACAACAAACAACACTAACCCCGTAACAAGAAACAACCCTAACCCCGTAACAACGAACAACACTAACCCCCTAACAACAAACAACCCTAAACCCCTAACATCAAAGAACACTAACACCCTAACAACAAACAACCCTAACCCCCTAACAACAAACACTAACCCCCAAACAACAAACAACCCTAACCCCTAAAAACCAAAAACACTAAACCACTAACAACAAACAACCCGAAACCTCTAACAACAAACAACCCTAAAACCCTAACAACAAACAACACTAACCCCCTAACAACAAACAACCCTAAACCCCTAACATCAAACAACACTAACCCCCTAACAACACAAAACACTAACACCCTAACAACAAACAACACTAACACCCTAACAACAAAAACCACTAAACCCCAAGAAGAAACAACCCGAAACCCCTAACAACAAACACTAAACCCCTAACAACAAACAACACTAAACCCCTAAGAAGAAACTACCCTAACCCCGTAACAACAAACAACACTAACCCCGTAACAACAAACAGCCCTAACCCCCAAACAACAAACAACCCTAACCCCCTAACAACAAACAATCCTAACCCCCGAACAACCAAAAACACTAACTCCCTAACCACAATAAACACTAACACCCTAACAACAAAAACCACTAAACCCCAACAAGAAACAACCCTAAAACCCTAACAACAAACAACACTAACCCCCTAACAACAAACAATCCTAACCAAACAACAAAAAACCCTAACCCCCTAACAACAAACAACACTAACCCCCTAACAACAAACATCCCTAAACACCTAACATCAAAGAACACTAACACCCTAACAACAAACAACCCTAACCCCCTAACAACAAACACTAACCCCCAAACAACAAACAACCCTAACCCCTAAAAACCAAAAACACTAACCCACTAACAACAAACTACCCTAAACCACTAACAAAAAACAACCCTAACACCCTAACAACAAACAACCCTAACCCCCTAACAACAAACAACCCTAAAGCCCTATCATCAAACAACACTAACCCCCTAACAACAAACAACACTAAACCCCTAACAAGAAACTACCCTAACCCCCTAACAACACAAAACACTAACACCCTAACAACAAACAACACTAACACCCTAACAACAAAAACCACTAAACCCCAACAAGAAACAACCCGAAACCCCTAACAACAAACACTAACCCCCTAACAACAAACAACACTAAACCCCTAACAAGAAACTACCCTAACCCCGTAACAACAAACAACACTAACCCCGTAACAACAAACAGCCCTAACCCCCAAACAACAAACAACCCTAACCCCCTAACAACAAACAATCCTAACCCCTGAACAACCAACAACACTAACCCCCTAACCACAATAAACACTAACACCCTAACAACAAAAACCACTAAACCCCAACAAGAAACAACCCTAAACCCCTAACAACAAACAACACTAACCCCCTAACAGCAAACAACACTAACCCCCTAACAACAAACAACACTAACCCCCTAAAAACAAACAATCCTAACCATACAACAAAAAACCCTAACCCACTAACAACAAACAACACTAACACCCTAACAACAAACAACCCTAACCCCCTAACAACAAACAATACTAACACCCTAACAACAAACAAACCTAACCCCCTAACAACAAACAACACTAACCCCCAACAACAAACAACCCTAAACCCCTAACATCAAAGAACATTAACACCCTAACAACAAACAACGCTAACCCCCTAACAACAAACACTAACCCCCAAACAACAAACAACCCTAACCCCTAAAAACCAAAAAAACTAACCCACTAACAACAAACAACCCTAACCCACTAACAACAAACAACCCTAACACCCTAACAACAAACAACACTAAACCCCTAACAACAAACAACCCTTACCCCCTAACATCAAACAACACTAACCCCCTAACAACACAAAACACTAACATCCTAACAACAAACAACACTAACACCCTAAGAACAGAAACCACTAAACCCCAACAAGAAACAACCCTAAACCCCTAACAACAAACACTAACCCCCTAACAACAAACAACACTAACCCCCTAACAACAAACAACCCTAAACCCCTAACATCAAACAACACTAACCCCCTAACAACACAAAACACTAACACCGTAACAACAAACAACACTAACACCCTAACAACAAAAACCACTAAACCCCAACAAGAAACAACCCTAAACCCCTAACAACAAACAACACTAAACCCCTAACAACAAACAATCCTAACCAAACAACAAAAAACCCTAACCCACTAACAACAAACAACACTAACACCCTAACAACAAACAACCCTAACCCCCTAAAAACAAACAACACTAACTCCCTAACAACAAACAACCCTAACCCCCTAACAACAAACAACACTAACCCCCTAACAACAAACAACCCTAAACACCTAACATCAAAGAACACTAACACCCTAACAACAAACAACCCTAACCCCCTAACAACAAACAGTAACCCCCAAACAACAAACAACCCTAACCCCTAAAAACCAAAAAGACTAACCCACTAACAACAAACAACCCTAACCCATTAACAACAAACAACCCTAACACCCTAACAACAAACAACACTAACCCCCTAACAACAAACAACCCTAAACCCCTAACATCAAACAACACTAACCCCCTAACAACACAAAACACTTAACCCCTAACATCAAACAACACTAACCCTCTAACGACACAAAACGCTAACACCCTAACAACAAACAACACTAACACCCTAACAACAAAAACAACTAAACCCCAACAAGAAACAACCCTAAACCCCTAACAACAAACACTAACCCCCTAACAACAAACAACACTGAACCCCTAACAAGAAACTACCCTAACCCCGTAACAACAAACAACACTAACCCGTAACAACCAACAACCCTAACCCCCAAACAACAAACAACCCTAACCCCCTAACAACAATCCTAACCCCCGAACAACCAACAACACTAACCCCCTAACCACAATAAAGACTAACACCCTAACAACAAAAACCACTAAACCCCAACAAGAAACAACCCTAAACCCCTAACAACAAACAACACTAACCCCCTAACAACAAACAACACTAAACCCCTAACAACAAACAACCCTAACCCCTAAAAACCAAAAAAACTAACCCACTAACAACAAACAACCCTAACCCACTAACAACAAACAACCCTAACACCCTAACAACAAACAACACTAACCCCCTAACAACAAGCAACCCTTACCCCCTAACCTCAAACAACACTAACACCCTAACAACAAACAACACTAACACTCTAACAACAGAAAAAACTAAACCCGAACAAGAAACAACCCTAAACCCCTAACAAAAAACACTAACCCCCTAACAACAAACAACACTGAACCCCTAACAAGAAAATACCCTAACCCCGTAACAACAAACAACACTAAACCGTAACAACAAACAACCCTAACCCCTTAACAACAAACAATCCTAACCCCCTGAACATCCAACAACACTAACCCCCTAACCACAATAAACACTAACACCCTAACAACAAAAACCACTAAACCCCAACAAGAAACAACCCTAAACCCCTAACAACAAACAACACTAACCCCCTAACAAAAAACAACCCTAACCAAACAACAAAAAACCCTAACCCACCAACAACAAACAACACTAACACCCTAACAACAAACAACCCTAACTCCCTAACAACACACAACACTAACACCCTAACAACAAACAACCCTAACCCCCAAAGAACAAACAACCCTAAACCCTTAACAACAAACAATCCTAACCCCCCGAACAACCAACAACACTAACCCCGTAACCACAATAAACACTAACACCCTAACAACAAAAACCACTAAACCCCAACAAGAAACAACCCTAAACCCCTAACAACAAACAACACTAACCCCCTAACAAAAAAGAACCCTAACCAAACAACAAAAAACCCTAACCCACCAACAACAAACAACACTAACACCCTAACAACAAACAACCCTAACTCCCTAACAACAAACAACACTAACACCCTAAGAACAAGCAACCCTAACCCCCTAACAACAAACAACACTAACCCCCTAACAACAAACAACCCTAAACCCCTAACATCAAACAACACTAACCCCCTAACAACACAAAACACTAACACCCTAACAAGAAACAACACTAACACCCTAACAACAAAAACCCCTAAATCCCAACAAGAAACAACCCTAAACCCCTAACAACAAACACTAACCCCGTAACAAAAAACAACACTAAACCCCGAACAAGAAACTACCCTAACCCCGTAACAACAAACAACCCTAACCCCATAACAAGAAACAACCCTAACCCCCTAACAAGAAACAACACTAACCCCCAACAACAAACAACACTAAACCCCTAACATCAAAGAACACTAACACCCTAACAACAAACAACCCTAACCCCCTAACAAAAAACACTAACCCCCAAACAACAAACAACCCTAACCCCTAAAAACCAAAAACACTAACCCACTAACAACAAACAACCCTAAACCACTAACAACAAACAACCCTAACACCCTAACAACAAACAACACTAACCCCCTAACAACAAACAACCCTAAACCCCTAACATCAAACAACACTAACCCCCTAACAACACAAAACACTAACACCGTAACAACAAACAACACTAACACCCTAACAACAAAAACCACTAAACCCCAACAAGAAACAACCCTAAACCCCTAACAACAAAAAACACTAACCACCTAACAACAAACAATCCTAACCAAACAACAAAAAACCCTAACCCACTAACAACAAACAACCCTAACCCCCTAACAACAAACAACACTAACACCCTAACAACAAAGAACCCTAACCCCTAACAACAAACAACACTAACCCCCTGACAACAAACAACCCTAAACACCTAACATCAAAGAACACTAACACCCTAACAACAAACAACCCTAGCCCCTAACAACAAACACTAACCCCCAAACAACAAACAACTGTAACCCCTAAAAACAAAAACACTAACCCACTAACAACAAACAACCCTAACCCACTAACAAGAAACAACCTTAACACCCTAAAACAAACACTAACCCCCTAACAACAAACAACACTGAACTCCTAACAAGAAAATACCCTAACCCCGTAACAACAAACAACATTAAACCGTAACAACAAACAAGCCTAACCCCCAAACAACAAACAACCCTAAACCCCAAACAACAAACAACCCTAACCCCTTAACAACAAACAATCCTAACCCCCCAAACAACCAACAACACTAACCCCCTAACCACAATAAACCCTAACACCCTAACAACAAAAACCACTAAACCCCAACAAGAAACAACCCTAAACCCCTAACAACAAACAACACTAACCCCCTAACAAAAAACAACCCTAACCAAACAACAAAAAACCCTAACCCACCAACAAAAAACAACACTAACACCCTAACAACAAACAACCCTAACTCCCTAACAACAAACAACACTAACACCCTAACAACAAACAACCCTAACCCCCTAACAACAAACAACACTAACCCCCTAACAACAAACAACCCTAAACCCCTAACATCAAACAACACTAACCCCCTAACAGCACAAAACACTAACACCCTAACAACAAACGACACTAATACCCTAACAACAAAAACCCCTAAACCCCAACAAGAAACAACCCAAAACCCCTAACAACAAACACTAACCCCCTATCAAAAAACAACACTAAACCCCGAAAAAGAAACTACCCTAACCCCGTAACAACAAACAACACTAACCCCGTAACAAGAAACAACCCTAACCCCTTAACAACGAACACCACTAACCCCCTAACAACAAACAACACTAACCCCCTAACAACAAACAACCCTAAACCCCTAACATCAAACAACACTAACCCCCTAACAACACAAAACACTAACACCCTAACAACAAACAACACTAACACCCTAACAACAAAAACCACTAAACCCCAAGAAGAAACAACCCGAAACCCCTAACAACAAACACTAACCCCCTAACAACAAACAACACTAAACCCCTAACAAGAAACTACCCTAACCCCGTAACAACAAACAACACTAACCCCGTAACAACAAACAGCCCTAACCCCCAAACAACAAACAGCCCTAACCCCCTAACAAAAAACAATCCTAACCCCCGAACAACCAACAACTCTAACTCCCTAACCACAATAAACACTAACACCCTAACAACAAAAACCACTAAACCCCAACAAGAAACAACCCTAAAACCCTAACAACAAACAACACTAACCCCCTAACGACAAAGAATCCTAACCAAACAACAAAAAACCCTAACCCCCTAACAACAAACAACACTAACCCCCTAACAACAAACAACCCTAAACACCTAACATCACAGAACACTAACACCCTAACAACAAACAACCCTAACCCCCTAACAACAAACACTGACCCCCAAACAACAAACAACCGTAACCCCTAAAAACCAAAAACACTAACCCACTAACAACAAACAACCCTAACCCACTAACAACAAACAACCCTAACCCCCTAACAACAAACAACCCTAAACCCCTAACATCAAACAACACTAACCCCCTAAAAACAAACAACCCTAAAAACAAACAACACTGAACCCCTAAAAACAAACAACACTAAGCCCCTAACAACAAACAACACTAACACCCGAACAACAAACACCACTAAATCCCAACAAGAAACAACCCTAAGCCCCTAACAACAAACAACACTAACCCCCTAACAAGAAACAACCCTAAACCGCTAACAACAAACAACACTCACCCCCTAACAACAAACAACACTAACACCCTAACAACAACCAACCCTAACCCCTAAGAACAAACAACACTAACGCCCTAAGAACAAACAACACTAACCCCAAGCAACGAACACTACTAACCCCCTAACAACACAAATCCTAACCCCTTATCAACAAACAATCCTAACCCACTAACAACAAACAACCCTAACACCCTAACAACAAACAACACTAACCCCCTAACAACAAACAACCCTAAACCCCTAACATCAAGGAACACTAACACCCGAACAACAAACAACCCTAGCCCCCTAACAACAAACACTAACCCCCAAACAACAAACAACCCTTACCCCTAAAAACCAAAAACACTAGCCCACTAACAACAAACAACCCTGAACCACTAACAACAAACAACCCTAACCCCCTAACAACAAACAACCCTAAACCCCTAACATCAAACAACACTATCCCCCTAACAACACAAAACACTAACACCCTAACAACAAACAACTCTAACACCCTAACAACAAAAACCACTAAACCCCAACAAGAAACAACCCTAAACCCCTAACAACAAACACTAACCCCCTAACAACAAACAACACTAAACCCCTAACAACAAACAACCCTAGCCCCCTAACAACAAACAATCCTAAACCCAGAACAACCAACAACACTAACCCCCTTACCACAATAAACACTAACACCCTAACAACAAAAACCACTAAACCCCAACAAGAAACAACCCAAAACCCCTAACAACAAACAACACTAACCCCCTAACAACAAACAACCCTAACCAAACAACAAACAAACCTAACCCACTAACAACAAACAACACTAACACCCTAACAACACACAACCCTAACCCCCTAACAACAAACAACACTAACACCCTAACAACAAACAACACTAACACCCTAACAACAAACAACCCTAACCCCCTAACAACAAACAACACTAACCCCCTAACAACAAACCAACCTAAACTCCTAACATCAAAGAACACTAACACCCGAACAACAAACAACCCTAACCCCCTAACAACAATCACTAACCCCCAAACAACAAACAACCCTAACCCCTGAAAACCAAAAACACTAACCCACTAACAACAAACAACCCTAACACCCTAACAACAAACAACACTAACCCCCTAACAACAAACAACCCTAAACCCCTAACATCAAACAATACTAACCCCCTAACAACACAAAACACTAACACCCTAACAACAAACAACACTAACCCTCAAACAACGAACAACCCTAACCCCTAAAAAAGGAAAAACACTACCCCACTAAAAACAAACAACCCTAACCCCCTAACAACAAACAACCCTAAACCCCTAACATCAAACAACACTAACCCCCTAACAACAAACAACACTAAAACCCTAACAACAAACAACACTAACACCCTAACAACAAAAACCACTAAACCCCAATAAGAAACAACCCTAAACCTGTAACAACAAACACTAACCCCCTAAAAACAAACAACAGTATACCCCTAACAATAAACTAACCTAACCCCGTAACAACAAAAAACACTAACCCCCTAACAACAGTCCTAACCACCTAACAACAAACAACACTCACGCCTAAAAAGAAACAACAATAAACCCCTAAAAACAAACAACACTCATCCCCTAAGAAGAAACAACACTAACCCTCTAACAACATCCAACAGTAACGCCCTAAGCACAAACAACACTAACCCCCTAAAAACAAACAACACTAAGCCCCTAACAACAAACAACACTAACACCCGAACAACAAACACCACTAAACCCCAACAAGAAACAACCCTAAGCCCCTAACAACAAACAACACTAACCCCCTAACAAGAAACAACCCTAAACCCCTAACAACAAACAACACTAACCCCCTAACAACAAACACCACTAAACCCGTAACAACAAACAACCCTAACCCCCAAACAACAAACAAGCCTAACCTCCTAACAAGAAACAATTCTAACCCCCGAACAACCAACAACACTAACCCCCTAACCACAATAAACACTAACACCCTAACAACAAAAACCACTAAACCCCAACAAGAAACAACCCTAAACCCCTAACAACAAACAACCCTAACCAAACAACAAACAAACCTAACCCGCTAACAACAAACAACACTAACACCCTAACAACAAACAACTCTAACCCCCTAACCACAAGCAACACTAACACCATAACAACAAACAACCCTAACTCCCTAACAACAAACAACACTAACCCCCTAACAACAAACAACCCTAAACCCCTAACATGAAACAACACTAACCCCCTAACAACACAAAACACTAACACTCTAACAACAAACAACACTAACACCCTAACAACGAAAACCACTAAACCCCAACAAGAAACAACCCTAAACCCGTAACAACAAACACTAACCCCCTAAAAACAAACAACACTATACCCCTAACAATAAACTAACCTAACCCCTTAACAACAAACAACACTAACCTCCTAACAACAAACAACCTTAACCCCGTAACAACAAACACCCCTAAACCCCTAACAACAAACCATCCTAACCCCCTAACAACATACAACACTAACCCCCTAACCACAAACAACACTAACCCCGTAAGAACAAACAACACTAACCCCCTAACAACAGTCCTAACCACCTAACAACAAACAACACTAACCCCCTAAAAAGAAACAACAATAAACCCCTAAAAACAAACAACACTCACCCCCTAAGAACAAACACTAACCCTCTAACAACAAACAACACTAACCCCTAAGAACAAAAATACTAACCCCCTAACAACAAACAACACTAACCCCTAAAAACAAACAACCCTAAAAGCCTAAAAGCAAACAACACTGAAACCCTTAAAACAAACAACACTAAGCCCCTAACAACAAACAGCACTAACACTCTAACAACAAAAAATACTGACACGCTAACAACAACCAACACTAACCCCCTAACAACAAACAATCCTAACCCCTAAACTGAAACAACACTAACCCCCTAAAAACAAACAACCCTAAAACGCTAAAAACAAACAACACTGAACCCCTAAAAACAAACAACACTAAGCCAATAACAACAAACAGCACTAACCCACTAACAACAAAAAACACTAACCCGCTAACAACATCCAACAGTAACGCCCTAACCACAAACAACACTAAGACCCTAAAAACAAACAACCCTAAACCCCTAACAACAAACAACTCTAACCCCCTAACAACAAACAACACTAACACCATAACAACAAACAACCCTAACCCCCTAACAACAAACACCACTAACCCCCTAACAACAAACAATCCTAAACCCCTAACAACATACAACACTAACCCCCTAACCACAAACATCACTAACCCCGTAAGAACAAACAACACTAACCCCCTAACAACAGTCCTAACCACCTAACAACAAACAACACTAAACCCCTAACATCAAACAACACTAACCCCCTAACAACACAAAACACTAACACCCTAACAACAAACACTAACACCCTAACAACAATACCCAATGAACCCAAACAAGAAACAAGCCTAAACCCCTAACAACAAACACTAACCCCCTAACAACAAACAACACTAACCCCCTAAAAACAAACAACCCTAAAAACCTAAAAACAAACAACACTGAACCCCTTAAAACAAACAACACTAAGCCCCTAACAACAAACAGCACTAACACTCTAACAACAAAAAACACTGACACGCTAACAACAACCAACACTAACCCCCTAACAACAAACAATCCTAACAACCTAAAAACAAACAACACTAACCCCCTAAAAACAAACAACCCTAAAACCCTAAAAACAAACAACACTAAGCCAATAACAACAAACAGCACTAACCCACTAACAACAAAAAACACTAACCCGCTAACAACATCCAACAGTAACACCCTAACCACAAACAACACTAACCCCCTAAAAACAAACAATCCTAACCCCCTAACAACAAACAACACTCACCCCTAAAAAACAAACAACCCTAAAACCCTAAAAGCAAACAACACTGAACCCCTAAAAACAAACAACACTAAGCCCCTAACAACAAACAACACTAACACCCTAACAACTACCAACCCTAACCCCTAAGAACAAACAACACTAACGCCCTAAGAACAAACAACACTAACCCCCAGCAACGAACAATACTAACCCCCTAACAACACAAAACCTAACCCCTTATCAACAAACAACCCTAACCCACTAACAACAAACAACCCTAACACCGTAACAACAAACAACACTAACCCCCTAACAGCAAACAACCCTAAACCCCTAACATCAAAGAACACTAACACCCTAACAACAAACAACCCTAGCCCCCTAACAGCAAACACTAACCCCCAAACAACAAACAACCCTAACCCTAAAAACCAAAAACACTAACCCACTAACAACAAACAACCCTAACCCACTAACAACAAACAACCCTAACTCCCTAACAACAAACAACCCTAAACCCCTAACATCAAACAACACTATCCCCCTAACAACACAAAACGGGAACACCCTAACAACAAACAACACTAACACCCTAACAACAAAAACCACTAAACCCCAAAAAGAAACAACCCTAAACCCCTAACAACAAACACTAAACCCCTAACAACAAACAACCCTAACCCCCTAACAACAAACAACACTAACCCCCTAACAACAAACAATCCTAACCAAACAACAAAAAAACCTAACCCCCTAACAACAAACAACACTAACCCCCTAACAACAAACAACCCTAAACACCTAACATCAAAGAACACTAACACCCTAACAACAAACACCCCTAACCCCCTAACAACAAACACTAACCCCCAAACAACAAACAACCGTAACCCCTAAAAACCAAAAACACTAACCCACTAACAACAAACAACCCTAACCTACTAACAACAAACAACCCTAACACCCTAACAACAAACACTAACCCCCTAACAACAAACAACCCTAAACCCCTAACATCAAAGAACACTAACACCCTAACAACAAACAACCCTAACCCCCTAACAACAAACACTAACCCCGAAACAACAAACAACCCTAACCCCTAAAAACCAAAAAGTCTAACCCACTAACAACAAACAACCCTAACCCACTAACAACAAACAACCCTAACACCCTATCAACAAACAACACTTACCCCCTAACAACAAACAACCCTAAACCCCTAACATCAAACAACAGTAACCCCCTAACAACACAAAACACTAACACCCTAACAACAAACAACACTAACACCCTAACAACAGAAACCACTAAACCCCAACAAGAAACAGCCCTAAACCCCTAACAACAAACAACACTAACCCCCTAACAACAAACAACCCTAAACCCCTAACATCAAACAACACTAACCCCCTAACAACACAAAACACTAACACCCTAACAACAAACAACACTAATACCCTAACAACAAAAACCCCTAAACCCCAACAAGAAAGAACCCAAAACCCCTAACAACAAACACTAACCCCATATCAAAAAACAACACTAAACCCCGAACAAGAAACTACCCTAACCCCGTAACAACAAACAACACTAACCCCGTAACAAGAAACAACCCTAACCCCCTAACAACGAACAACACTAACCCCCTAACAACAAACAACCCTAAACCCCTAACATCAAAGAACACTAACACCCTAACAACAAACAACCCTAACCCCCTAACAACAAACACTAACCCCCAAACAACAAACAACCCTAACCCCTAAAAACCAAAAACACTAACCCACTAACAACAAACAACCCTAAACCTCTAACAACAAACAACCCTAACACCCTAACAACAAACAACACTAACCCCCTAACAACAAACAACCCTAAACCCCTAACATCAAACAACACTAACCCCCTAACAAAACATAACACTAACCCCCTAACAACAAACAACATTAACACCCTAACAACAAAAACCACTAAACCCCAACAAGAAACAACCCTAAACCCCTAACAACAAACAACACTAACCCCTAACAACAAACAACACTAACCCCTAACAACAAACAATCCTAACCAAACAACAAAAAACCCTAACCCCCTAACAACAAACAACACTAACACCCTAAAAACAAACAACCCTAACCCCCTAACAACAAACAACACTATCCCCCTAACTACAAACAACCCTAAACCCCTAGCATTAAAGAACACTAACACCCTAACAACAAACAACCCTAACCCCCTAACAACAAACACTAACCCCCAAACAACAAACAACCCTAACCCCTAAAAACCAAAAACACTAACCCACTAACAACAAACAACCCTAACCCACTAACTACAAAGAACCCTAACACCCTAACAACAAACAACACTAACCCCCTAACAACAAACAACCCTAAACCCCTAACATCAAACAACACTAACCCCCTAACATCACAAAACACTAACACCCTAACAACAAACAACACTAACACCCTAACAACAAAAACCACTAAACCCCAACAAGAAACAACCCTAAAACCCTAAGAACAAACAGCACTAACCCCCTAACAACAAATAACCCTAACCAAACAACAAAAAACCCTAACCCACTAACAACAAACAACACTAACATCCTAACAACAAACAACTCTAACCCCCTAACAACAAACAACACTAACACCCTAACAACAAACAACACTAACCCCCTAACAACAAACAACACTAACCCCCTAACAAGAAACAACCCTAAACCCCTAACATCAAAGAACACTAACACCCTAACAACAAACAACCCTAACCCCCTAACAACAAACACTAACCCCCAAACAACAAACAAACCTAACCCCTAAAAACCAAAAAAACTAACCCACTAACAACAAACAACCCTAACCCACTAACAACAAACAACCCTAACACCCTAACAACAAACAACACTAACCCCCTAACAACAAACAACACTTAACCCCTAACATCAAACAACACTAACCCTCTAACGACACAAAACGCTAACACCCTAGCAACAAACAACACTAACACCCTAACAACAAAAACAACTAAACCCCAACAAGAAACAACCCTAAACCCCTAACAACAAACACTAACCCCCAACAACAAACAACACTGAACCCCTAACAAGAAACTACCCTAAACCCGTAACAACAAACAACACTAACCCGTAACAACAAACAAACCTAACTCCCAAACAACAAACAACCCTAACCCCCAAACAACAAACAACCCTAACCCCTTAACAACAAACAATCCTAACCCCCCGAACAACCAACAACACTAAACCCCTAACCACAATAAACACTAACACCCTAACAACAAAAACCACTAAACCCCAACAAGAAACAACCCTAAACCCCTAACAACAAACAACACTAACCCCCTAACAAAAAACAACCCTAACCAAACAACAAAAAACCCTAACCCATTAACAACAAACAACACTAACACCCTAACAAAAAACAACCCTAACTCCCTAACAACAAACAACACTAACACCCTAACAACAAACAACCCTAAACCCCTAACAACAAACACTAACCCCCTAACAAAAAACAACACTAAACCCCGAACAAGAAACTACCCTAACAACTTAACAACAAACAACACTAACCCCGTAACAAGAAACAACCCCAACTCCCTAACAACGAACAACACTAACCCCTTAATAACAAACAACCCTAAACCCCTAACATCAAAGAACACTAACACCCTAACAACAAACAACCCTAACCCCCTAGCAACAAACACTAACCCCCAAACAACAAACAACCCTAACCCCTAAAAACCAAAAACACTAACCCACTAACAACAAACTACCCTAAACCACTAACAAAAAACAACCCTAACACCCTAACAACAAACAACACTAACCCCCTAACAACAAACAACCCTAAAGCCCTATCATCAAACAACACTAACCCCCTAACAACAAACAACCCTAAACCCCTAACAAGAAACTACCCTAACCCCCTAACAACACAAAACACTAACACCCTAACAACAAACAACACTAACACCCTAACAACAAAAACCACTAAACCCCAACAAGAAACAACCCGAAACCCCTAACAACAAACACTAACCCCCTAACAACAAACAACACTAAACCCCTAACAAGAAACTACCCTAACCCCGTAACAACAAACAACACTAACCCCGTAACAACAAACAGCCCTAACCCCCAAACAACAAACAACCCTAACCCCCTAACAACAAACAATCCTAACCCCTGAACAACCAACAACACTAACCCCCTAACCACAATAAACACTAACACCCTAACAACAAAAACCACTAAACCCCAACAAGAAACAACCCTAAACCCGTAACAACAAACAACACTAACCCCCTAACAACAAACAACACTAACCCCCTAACAACAAACAACACTAACCCCCTAAAAACAAACAATCCTAACCAAACAACAAAAAACCCTAACTCCCTAACAACAAACAACACTAACACCCTAACAACAAACAACCCTAACCCCCTAACAACAAACAACACTAACCCCCTAACAACAAACAACCCTAAACCCCTAACATCAAACAACACTAACCCCCTAACAACACAAAACACTAACACCCTAACAACAAACGACACTAATACCCTAACAACAAAAACCCCTAAACCCCAACAAGAAACAACCCAAAACCCCTAACAACAAACACTAACCCCCTATCAAAAAACAACACTGAACCCCGAAAAAGAAACTACCCTAACCCCGTAACAACAAACAACACTAACCCCGTAACAAGAAACAACCCTACCCCCTAACAACGAACAACACTAACCCCCTAACAACAAACAACCCTAAACCCCTAACATCAAAGAACACTAACACCCTAACAACAAACAACCCTAACCCCCTAACAACAAACACTAACCCCCAAACAACAAACAACCCTAACCCCTAAAAACCAAAAACACTAACCCACTAACAACAAACAACCCTAAACCTCTAACAACAAACAACCCTAACACCCTAACAACAAACAACAATAACCCCCTAACAACAAACAACCCTAAACCCCTAACATCAAACAACACTAACCCCCTAACATCACAAAACACTAACACCCTAACAACAAACAACACTAACACCCTAACAACAAAAACCACTAAACCCCAACAAGAAACAACCTGAAACCCCTAACAACAAACACTAACCCCCTAACAACAAACAACACTAAACCCCTAACAAGAAACTACCCTAACCCCGTAACAACAAACAACACTAACCCCGTAACAACAAACAGCCCTAACCCCCAAACAACAAACAACCCTAACCCCCTAACAACAAACAATCCTAACCCCCGAACAACCAACAACACTAACTCCCTAACCACAATAAACACTAACACCCTAACAACAAAAACCACTAAACCCCAACAAGAAACAACCCTAAAACCCTAACAACAAACAACACTAACCCCCTAACA